>NC_053024.1:298311081-298611081 GCF_003073215.2 Triticum urartu | reverse complement strand
GGGTCGCTAATCTACAACCTTCCGATCTATACCATCCTTCTTCTTGACGAAGAGGACGGGGCAAGCCCATGGAGAAGAACTAGGACGGATGAAACCCCTTTTCAATGGCTCATCGAGTTGTTTCTTAAGCTCGGCTAGTTCTAGGGGTGCCATCTTATGGGGTCTTCTAGAGATTGGGACAGTTCTTGGAACAAGATCTATCACGAACTCCACATCTCTATCAGGTGGAACACCTGGTAGTTCTTCTAGAACGACATCTAGAAAGTCACGGACTACTGGAATATCTTCAAGGTTTGGAACAGGGTTGGCATTAAGAGAGTAGAGTTGACGCTTGGCCACTCGGTTTAAGACATTGACCGTCTTGCCCGATGGGTGGGTAAGTTGAACAGTTCTAGTGGCACAATCAATCTTAGCATAATGGGCTGACATCCAGAGCATACAAGTCAAAGCACACTGATTACAGACAACTATAAATGAAAAAGGCTGAGAAGCCTGACTATCTTCCAGATCCTGCCAAGGCACAAGATCATAGCTGAGGTATCAAGCTAAACGTCGAAGTCCACGCAGAACTACTAGCGAGACTGAAGTCTCTCTACCAAACATAAAATAAGCAAACGTGAGTACAAATGTACCCAGCAAGAGTTACATCAGAACTACCTACATATGCATCGATATCAACAAAGGGGGTGGTGGAGTTTGACTGCAGCAAGCCAGCTTTGACTCGGTGGCTATCCTAAATTACGATTGCAAGTAAGTCTTTTCAGATGGCGCACACGAGTCCACATATTCACCAAATCAATACACCACTATGGATCCGCTCCCGTCTCCCTACGAAAACGCCATCCGTAGCACTCATGCTTATCTTGCGCATTTTAGAATATCCACTTTCACTTGTCTATGAACTGTTATAGGCAACCAAGTAGCCCTTTACCGCGGACGCGGCTATTCGGATAGATGATGTTAACCATACAGGGGTGTACTTCTTCATATATGTTTCCACCACTTAGCGTCTACACACGACATGTGCTCGGGAGACTTCAAGCGAAAGCCGACATGGGTGTAGACCACAACCTAACTAACCACACAAGTCTCTAGTCCAGGTTTATCGCCTATTCGGGTTCCATCTGGGAGGAGATCCAGCCGGGGTTTCACTCACAGCCCCAAACGATGTGTACAGGGTTCCGAGACACCAAACGGGTGCCCGGCATACCCGACCACGGTGTATCTACCGCATCATGGACCACCCCTGGGGTCAGCGCTAAGCACGGCCTCCAACACATATCCTACAAGCACCAGAAACTAGTTGCAACTCCTGGATAGAGGACAGGGGCGGTTAATAAGTCGAGAGGGGTCATATTTCAGGGCCCAATGCATGGTAGTAGCTTAAGGACGGTTCCAGTGAAACAACCCACCATGTACTCCTACATGGCCTCTCATCGATACCTTTACCAAATCGTGTTCAACACATCACTCACATTACCAATATAATCATTTCACTCTAGCCCATCACCCAGATGAACCAGACCTGACACGACTCTAAGCATAGCAGGCATAGTAAGGTAGGAAACACAGACATGGCTCAATCAACTCCTACACATGCTACTGGGTTTCATCTAGTTAATGTGGCAATGACAGGTCATGCAAAGGAAATGGGTTCAACTACCTTAGCACACAACAGTTTGAAATGTTGTTGTCTTAGGAGCGAGAACATGGGACTGTATCGATATGATCAATGGGGATGCTTGCCTAATGGAGTGGTAGTAGGATACTGCTCTTCAGTCGGATATTCGTCGGTATCCTCAGAGGCAGAACCTACCACGGAATACACATCGGAACACAATCATCACATGGCAATATGCAACAATATGATGCATACTATGACATGGCAATATGAGTGTGTTTTGGCTAATGCATTCTAAAACAGGTTGGTTTGAGTCCATTTGAATCAAAGATTCAAATGAAAGCCCATGATATGATGTCATATTAATGCATTAGCTTGTTTCACTTAAACAGCAAGGTTAAAGTGTTCTGACATGAATGAAACCATTACATATGGAAAGATTGGATTTTTGATCAATTTTCATATATAAATCTTTGCATTTGGAGCTACAGATTAATTTCTATGAATTTTTGAAGTTTATAATATTTTCTTGAATTTCCTGTATAAGCATAAATCCAGTAAATGATTTATTGCGTCAGTTTTACGTCAAGGTGACATCGGCAGTCAACGGGGACGGTCCAGGTCAAACCTGACCAGTGGGTCCCACGTGTCAGTATCATTAGACTAACTAATTTTAGTTAGTCCTAATCCTAGGTTAATTAGCAGGGCGGGCCCACACGTCAGTACCCACTGGGGTCAAACGGTGGTCAAACCCGGGTCAACTGCGTCAAAACCTGCCGGCAACTCGACGCCGGCGAGGCCAGACGCGGCAGGGAGCTGCGGGCTTGCGTCTCCGGTGACCAAACGGTCGGCGGAGGGCATCTACGAGATGCGGACACACGCCCGCATCGATTAGTGGTGGAGGTTGAGCTTGGGGTGGCCGGATTTGTCACCAGTGATGACCTCAGCAGTTGTCAGAGCTCGGGTTTGAGGCTACGGCGGACGAGTCGGGCCGTGCGAGGCATCTACGGGCCCTACGCGACGCGACGAGGTCAGTGGACAGGACGACTGGGCCGTTGTGTGGCCGGAGCCACGTCGGTGGCGAGCTCAGGAGGCGGCGCGTGTCGGTGTGCTTGATGCGGCATCCACGGTGAGTGGCAGAGGGAACAGGGAGGGGGAGGATGGCCTGTAGCTCAAGGCGGATGTAGTGAAGCAGACGGCGGGCTTGGAGGGGGTCGGAGCTGAGCGAGGCGGCGCGGGGGATCTCCGGTGGCCGACGGCGAGGATGAAGATGATGGAGTCACTTTGAGCGTCCCGTGGGCGCGTGCTTCGTCTTGGAGCTCCGTGACGTCAAGGCGGAGCCATTGGGGATGGCGTAAGGGTGAGGGGGTGGCTCTGGGCACGGTGGCAGCGAACGACGGCAGCTGTCGCTCTCGGGTGCGTTCTAGAGAGAGAATAGAGGAGGGGGATCAGCTCGAGGGAGTGAGCGAGAGGGACCAGGGGGGCTGCATGGTGCCTCCAGGCGCTCGGTCGAGGGCGGGGGATGAAGCAGGAGGTGGCGTCCGATGCGCGCGCATGCGACACGCCTATGCCTTTTGGCAGAGGTGGGAGACGACTGGCAGCTGCCAGTGCGCTGGGTCGGTTGGAGGAGCTAGGCCAGGTGGGCTTCCAGGTAAGTCAGGTTGCTCTCTCTCTCTCTTCTTTTATTTGTTTCTATTTTCTATTATTCTATAACTTAGGGCTTTATTAAAAATACCAAAACAATCTCAAAATTCATGAAACTTCTCAAGGCTGCTGTTTGGAATACTTCCAATAGTAAACATTTTAGTTCATGAATATTTGGACATTTAAAATATTATATAGCATTTAAATGCCCAAATGCAAATAGCATATGATTTAATTCAGTGACCTTAAGATGACCTAGAAAACTGTGAACCAATTTTATTAGAGGTTCTAACCCAAGAAAAAAATGATGGACATTTTAGAAGGGCATTTCAGGTTCATTGAAAATGATTTTAGTAAACCCTAGTTGTTTTAGAGGGGGTGCAGGGGGTTCTTTCACCACCATTTCAAGTTTTTGAGAAATTTAAACATGATGCACACATGAAGGGCTAGCCCAGTGCATCCCAGAACTAGGGATGTGAAAACTCACCCCTACTAAACAAGAATCTCGTCACAAGATTCAGGCGTAGGGTAAGATGAAGGGGGGGACGCAACTAACACAATCTTCACGATCTAGGTTGCACTTCATAAGAACGTTGATTCGATCATCATCTTTACACGACATGAAAACAAGAGGAAAGGGAGAATTTTAGAAGAATCAATTTTCCTGGGGTTTGAGCAACTTAGTATCATCTTAATGATCACAAGATCAGCTCACGGGATGGGACATAGAAACATCTCTGGAGCTGAGAGGCAAAACTTGCATCAGGAGGGACGGAAGAAAAAATTTGACGAGGGTTTCAAATAGCAAGGAAAAATTCCATGATTCCATAACGGGGCACCTTAAGGAAGGTGACTCGTAGAATTATTACCTTAAGTGGCAAAAAGAATTACTTTTGATCCATAGATCATTGAAACTCTTCATACCAGCATGAGGAAAATCACAATTGACCGTTAGAAAGAATTCAAGAGGATGTCATCCTCAGTTTGGAAAGGAAACTACGGTTATAGAACAACTCAGCAAATGGAAGGCACACACCAGTTGATACGAAGGATATAACCTAGTAACTGAGTGTTCTTTCAAGAACTTAAGCATTCCCATATTCATCAAAGTTGTCAGGACCACGATCCCAAGTCACACCGATCTAGTATGTAACACATCATATCACTTTGCGGCCTCACGCATGGTATTCCCACGGGTGCCACCTTACCTGGCCCGGGACTGTTTGCGCCTTTTGGCTCACGTATATGATAGTGTCGCTAGCATCCATATGATAGAGAACCCGGGCCGCCATGACTATTGGTAAACCCAAAGTGGCACTAACTTACAGGGACAGGAATACATGACCCAGCAACGAACGTGTCGGTCATCAGCGAGTGGATTCGGGCTGTAGCAACTGGGCTAGCAGGACTCTGGGAATCCGGGCTGTACCAGGCTAACAGAACTCCAAAAGACACCACGTGACATTTTCCCGAAGGGACAGAGACAGGTTCGAAGAAGGACACATGTCGGCCAGTCTAAGTGTTCTGGAGCAGTAGCAACTGGCTAACAGGACTCTGGTAAACCGGGCTATAGCAGACTACCATGGCTCAGTGGAAGCACTATACTACATTTCCCCATAAGAGAGGCCACCAAGTATAGGCAACTAGGTTGTCGGATCCCACACATACCAAGCATTTCAATCATACACACAATTTGATCGATATGTGTAAATACAACATGGCATCACAACATGACTCTACGACTCAAACTAATTGTTCAATAGGCTCCGAGGAGCGAGATATTACAAACATGGGTCTCATGACCCAACATTCAGAGCATACAAGTCAAAGCACATGCGGAAGCTTAACATGTCTGAGTACAGACATCTACAAATGAAAAAGGCTGAGAAGCCTGACTATCTACCAGATCCTCCCCGAGGGCACAAGATCGTAGCTGAGGTAACAAGATAGACGTCGAAGTCCACGCGGAACTACTAGCGAGACTGAAGTCTCTCTGCAAAACATAAAATAAGAAAACGTGAGTACAAATGTACCCATCAAGACTTACATCAGAACTAACTACATACACATCAGTATCAACAAAGGGGGTGGTGGAGTTTAACTGCAGCAAGCCAGCTTTGACTCGGTGGCTATCCTAAACTACGACTGCAAGTAACTCTTTTGAGGTGGCGCACACGAGTCCACATATTCACCAAATCAAATACACCACTATGGATCAGCTCCCGTCTCCCTACGAGAACGCCATCCATAGCACTCACGCTTATCTTGCGCATTTTAGAGTATCCACTTTCACTTGTCTATGAACTGTTATAGGCAACCCAGAAGTCCTTTACCGTGGACGTGGCTATTCGAATAGATCATTTATAACCCTGTAGGGGTGTACTTCTGCACACATGTTTCCACCACTTAGCATCTGCACATGACATGTGCTCGATAGACTTCAAGCGAAAGCCGACGTGGGTGTAGACCATGACCTAACTAACCAAACCAGTCCCTAGTCCAGGTTTATCGCCTATTCGGGTTCCATCCGCGAGGAGATCCGGGCAGGGTTTCGCTCACAGCCCCAAAGGATGTGTATAGGGTTCCCAAGACACCAAACGGGCGACTCGGTACACCGGGCCACGGTGTATCTACCGCATCATAGTCCACCCCTAGGGTTAGCGCTACGCACGGCCTCCAACAGATATCCTACAAACACTAGAAACTACTTGCAACTCCTGGACAGAGCACAAGGGCGGTTAATAATTCGAGTTGGGTCATATTTCAGGGCCCAACGTGTGGTAGTAGCTGTTCATGGATCACAAACACAGGACTCAGTCCCTGAGGACGGTTTCAGTGAGACAACCCACCATGTACTCCTACATGGCCTCTCACCGCTACCTTTACTAAATCGTGTTCACACACTTATCTCATACACCATAGGACATGTTCTCCACTTTCCAATTCATCCCCGATGAATCAGACCTGACTCAACTCTAAGCAGTAGCAGGCATGACAAACAAGCATGAATGAGTAGGCACATCAAGGCTCAAACAACTCCTACTCATGCTAGTGGGTTTCATCTATTTACTGTGGCAATGACAGGTCATGCAGAGGAAATGGGTTCATCTACTACAGCAGGTAACAGTTTAATCATTGTTGTCCTAATGCAGTAAAAGAGAGCAGGAGCGAGAGAGTGGGATTGTAGCGGAATGAACAAGGGGGTTTTGCTTGCCTGACGGAGTGGTACAAGGATACTACCTTCAGTTGGATACTCGTGAATATCCTCGGAGGCAGAACCTACCACGAAGAACACATCAAAGCACACTCATCACATGGCAACATGCAACAATATGATGCATGCAATGACATGAAAAATGAGTGTGTTTTGGCTAATGCAACTTATAATAGGTTGGTTTGAGCTCATTTGAATCAAATGCAAACCCAAAATAAGAGGTCATATTAGTGCATTAACTTGTTTCATCTAAACAGCAAGGTTAACATCTTCTAACATTCATGAAACGAGTACAGATCGAAAGAATGAATTTTTCTGATCAATTTTGATATATAAATCTTTACATTTGGAGTTATGGTTGATTTTCTATGAATTTTAGAAGTTTTGGGCATTTTCTAGAATTTTCTGAATTATTTTAAATTTAGAAAATTATTAACTATGTCAGCATTGCATCACTGTGACATCGGCAAGTCAACTACGATTGATCAGGTCAAACCTGACCAGTGGGGTCCACTGGTTAGTCACACAGTGCTGTCTGGGTCACCGACAGGTGGGGTCAGGTCAACAGCCATGTCGGCAAGTCAACGCTGACGTGTGGGGTCGGTCAACAGGTGAGGTGGCCAGGTCAAACTGACCTGTGGTGCCCATGGTGTTAGTTTAATCTAAACAGAAATAAAACCCAGGTTAATTAGGGCATGGACCCTAGGTGTCAGTGAGCTAGGGGGGTTAGTTAGGGCGTCATTAGTGCTAAGCACCCGAGGATTAGGCTGACGGCTAATCGCCGGCGAGGCCAGAGGTGACGCTGGTGCTCGGGATCGCGCTACGAGGCACGGTTTGAGCCGTGGCCGTGCGTGTTGGAGAGCCCTTGCCGGTGCACGTCGAATGATGGTGGTGGCCGGGCCTGTGGTGGCCGGAGCCGACGGCGGCGAGCTCGGAAGCGGCGGCCGGCGTTCGGGTGTGCACGGAAACGCGACTGCGGTGGCCTAGGCGATGCGTACGTGGAACCTAAACCGTCTACGCAATGCGGCGAGCAGGATGGACGTGCGCCCGGGACCAAAAGGTCACCGGAGCATCGTCAGCGGCAAGCATGGCGGCGGCGAGTTTCGGTCATCAGCGAAGTGGCAGCTACGGCATGCAACCGAGAAAACGAAGAGGGGGAAGGAGCAGCAGCTCACAGCGGTTGTAGTGGTGCATACGGCGAGCTAGGAGGAGGACCGGAGCGAACAGGGCGGCGCAGGCGATCTCGGCAGCCGCAGGTTGGAGACGACGACGGTGAAGACGAAGCGGGGCTTCTCGAGGCGCATGACTCATTGTAGAGGTCATGGTCGTCATGGCGGAGCTTCTGGACTGCTCGAGAGGACGAGGGAGAGGCGATGGCCGCGGTGGTGCTCGTTGGCGCGCTGCACTGAAGACACACAAGTATAGGGGATCTGTCGTAGCCTTTTCGATAAGTAAGAGTGTCGAACCCAACGAGGAGCATAAGGAAATGATAAGCAGTTTTTAGTAAGGTATTCTCTGCAAGCACTCAAATTATTGGTAACAGATAGTTTTGTGATAAGGTAATTTGTAACAAGTAGCAAGTAATAAAAGTAAATAAGCTGCAGCAAGATGGCCCAATCCTTTTTGTAGCAAAGGACAAGCCTGGGCAAATTCTTATATGAAGGAAAGCGCTCCTGAGGACACATGGGAATTATCGTCAAGCTAGTTTTCATCACGTTCATATGATTCGTGTTCAGTAGTTTGATAAGTTGATATGTGGGTGGACCGGTGCTTGGGTGCTGTCCTTACTTGGACAAGCATCCCACTTATGATGAACCCCCATTGCAAGCATCCGCAACTACAAGAAAAGTATTAAGGTAAACCTAACCATAGCATGAAACATATGGATCCAGATCAGCCCATTACGAAGCAACGCGTAAACTAGGGTTTAAGCTTCTGTCACTCTAGCAACCCATCATCTACTTATTACTTCCCAATGCCTCCCTCTAGGCCCAAACAATGGTGAAGTGTCATGTAGTCGACGTTCACATGACACCACTAGAGGGATGACAACATACATCTCGTCAAAATATCGAACGAATACCAAATTCACATGAGTACTAATAGCAAGACTTCTCCCATGTCCTCAGGAACAAACGTAACTACTAACAAAGAATATTCATGTTCATAATCAGAGGGGTATTAATATGCATAATGGATCTGAACATATGATCTTCCACCAAGTAAACCAACTAGCATCAACTACAAGGAGTAATCAACACTACTAGCAACCCACATGTACCTATCTGAAGTTTGGATACAAAGATTGGACACAAGAGATGAACTAGGGTTTGAGATGAGATGGTGCAGGTGAAGATGTTGATGGATATTAACCCCCTCTCGATGAGAGGATCTTTCGTGATGATGATGGTGATGATTTCCCCCTCCCGGAGGGAAGTTTCCCCGGCAAAACAGCTCCGCCGAAGCCCTAGATTGGTTCCGCCAAGGCTCCGCCTCGTGGCGGCGGGGTCTCGTCCCGAAAGCTTGCATGCCTGCAGGTCGACTCTAGAGGATCCCCGGGTACCGAGCTCGAATTCGCCCTATAGTGAGTCGTATTACAATTCACTGGCCGTCGTTTTACAACGTCGTGACTGGGAAAACGCCCAGGGGGGTAGGGCGCGCCCCCACCCTCGTGGCTGATGGGTGGCCCCCCTCTGGTACTTCTTGCGCTCAGTATTTTTTATATATTCTGAAAAGTGCTCCCGTGAAGTTTCAGGGCTTTTGGAGATGTGGAGAATAGGTCTCTAATATTTGCTCCGTTTCTAGCCCAGAATTCCAGCTGCCGGCATTCCCCCTCTTCATGTAATCCTTGTAAAATAAGAGAGAATAGGCATAAGTATTGTGACATAATGTGTAATAACATGCCATAATGCAATAAATATCGATATAAAAGCATGATGCGAAATGGACGTATAAACTCCCCCAAGCTTAGACCTCGCTTGTCCTCAAGCGAAAGCCAAAATTGAAAAATATGTCCACATGTTTGGAGATAGAGGTGTCGATAAAAATAAGATACGGACATGAGGGCATCATGATCATTCTTAGAGCAGCAACATATATATATTGTCATATGATCTCTTATGCTAAAGTAACAATTCAATCACAATTTCAAGTATGAATCATAAACTTCACTGAGAACCAACAAACTATAATCTCAGTCGTTGAGGCAATTGCAATTTATCACAACATAGGAAAGAGTCAATATAAGAGCTTTTCAGCAAGTCCACATACTCAACCATCTTTTAGTCTTTCACAATTGCCTCCCAACATTTTACCTCAACGGTAATGTCAACAATAATAGTTCATGGAGACTCACATCC
The DNA here is from genome assembly GCF_003073215.2 of Triticum urartu. NCBI lineage: Eukaryota > Viridiplantae > Streptophyta > Magnoliopsida > Poales > Poaceae > Triticum > Triticum urartu. The sequence goes on along the minus strand of NC_053024.1, from coordinate 298,601,243 downwards.
AATTAGCTATATATATCAGGATCTTTCCAACATATTGTGCTTACCAAAGGATAAAATATAAGAAGGGTAGGTGAAGATCACCATGACTCTTATGTAAGGTAGATGATAAAAGTATAAGATAGGCCCTTCATAGAGGGAAGCATAGGTTGTCATGCACTTTTATGGTTGGATGCACAAAATCTTAATGCAAAAGAACGTCACTTTAAATTGCCACTTGTGATATGGACCTTTTTTATGTAGTCCGTCGCCTTTATTTCTTCCATATCACAAGATTGTATAAACCTTATTTTCTCCGCACTAATAAGTCATACATATTTAGAGAGCAATTTTTATTGCTTTCAACGATGACAACTTCCTTGAAGGATCTTACTCAAGCCATATGTAGATATGGTGGACTCTCATGGCAAAACTGGGTTTAGGGATATTTGGAAGCACAGGTAGTATCTCTACTTGGTGCAAAGTAATTGGCTAGCAAGAGAGGGAAAGACAAGCTCAACATGTTGGATGATCCATGAAAATATAATTTATCTCAGATGTAAGAAAACATAATCCATTACGTTGTCTTCCTTGTCCAACGTCAACTGTTAGCATGTCATACTTTAATGAGTGCTCACAAACATAAAAGATGTCCAAGATAGTATATTTATATGTGAACCTCTCTTTCTTTATTACTTCCTATTAATTGCAATGATGACCAAAACTATGTTTGTCAACTCTCAACAACTTTTATTCATCATACCCTTTATATGTGAGCTCATTACTCTCCATAAGATCCATACGATCTCTTTGTTTCTTTTTATTTCTTATCTTTTTATTTTATTCCCTCAAGATTATAGCAAAATAATCAAGCCCTTGACTCAACACTAATCTTTATTATATATAGCTCATGGACTCGATTACATAGAAGGATCATAAAGCAAAACTCACAACTAGATCATACCAAAACTTTATTCTACTAGATCAAGGTATTATAAAAAGGATCAAACTAAGAAAAAGGTAAAGATAAAAGTGATGGTGATACGATACCGGTGCACTCCCCCAAGCCTGGCAGTTGCCAAGGAGAGTGCCCATACCAGATACTCAGTTCTTCTTTGTTGGTGAAGAAGGTGTTGGTTTTGTTGATGGAATAGGCTTCTTCCTTAATTTGCGCTTAAGGACGGAATTTTGATCCCTTGAATCATCGGTGTCCTGCTCAAGGCTTAATATCTTCTTGCATAATTTCTGTTTGTTTTCTTGCAAGAGGCGAAAAGGGATAAACTCGATCTTAGGTTTCTTTGCTCTATCAGGGAGGCTTGACTTTTTGAACTCCACATGCATGTCCTTGGGTTGAGGTAATGGGACTTCATCTTCATCTAAGCTCGTCTCCTCCTTTCCCTGAGGTTCATAATCCTCTTCTTCTTCCATAGTCCAGCCACAAATGCTCCACATCCCCATAGACCTTAGGATCTGCAAGGTAATCACCCACATAGCTTTCTCCATCCGAATCCTGGGACGACATGTTGCTCAGATCTGTAGGAGGACCGCTCGAAACAAAGACAGGAGATATTTGCGTGATACGGTGGTCAAAACCTTCGGGAGATTATATAATGATTTTTTACCGACCAAAAGAAGTATTGTGCAAGAAAACGGAGTCCAGAAGGCGCACGAGGTGCCCACGAGCCAGGGGGCGCGCCTCCCACCCTCGTGGAAGCCCCGTGTCCTTCCCGGACTACTTCTTATTTTCCTATTTTTCTAAATATTCCAAAACGAAGAAATATTGCCATTAGAACCGTTTTGGAGTCGGTTTACTTACCGTACCACGTACCTATTCCTTTTCAGAGTCTGAAACATTCTGGAAAGCGTCCCTTATGTTTTCCTCCAGGGTTACGGTTTCAATAATATTAGTTTCAACATTTATGGGATTACCTGAGATATAATGTTTGATTCTTTGACCGTTCACCACCTTCGGATTTGTGCCTTCGAAGTTGTTGATTTTTATGGCACTGGAACGATAGACCTCCTCGATAACGTAAGGACCTACCCATTTAGAGAGAAGTTTGCCTGCAAAAAATCTTAAATGAGAGTTGTATAACAATACATAATCACCTACATAGAACTCACGCTTTTGTATCCTTTTATCATGCCATCTTTTAACTTTTTCTTTAAACAACTTGGCATTTTCATAAGCCCGGGTTCTCCATTCATCAAGTGAGATAATGTCAAAAAGCCTCTTCTCACCAGCAAGTTTGAAGTTATAGTTGAGCTCTTTAATAGCCCAATATGCCTTATTATCTAATTCAAGAGGTAAGTGACATGCTTTGCCATAAACCATTTTATACGGAGACATACCCATAGGATTTTTATATGCAGTTCTATAAGACCATAATGCATCATCAAGTTTCTTGGACCAATTCTTTCTAGATCTATTAACAGTCTTTTGCAAAATTAATTTTAGCTCTCTGTTACTTAATTCTACTTGACCACTAGACTGTGGGTGATAAGGTGATGCAATTCTATGATTAGCATCATACTTAGCAAGAATTTTACGAAAGGCACCATGAATAAAGTGTGAACCACCATCAGTCATTAAATATCTAGGGACTCCAAACCTCAGGAAAATAACATCTTTAAGCATCTTAATAGAGGTGTTATGATCAGCACTACTAGTTGGAATAGCTTCTACCCACTTAGTAACGTAATCAACAGCAACTAAAATATGTGTATACCCTTTAGAGCAAGGAAATGGTCCCATATAATCAAAGCCCCAAACATCAAATGGTTCAATAACAAGTGAATAATTCATAGGCATTTCTTGACGTCTACTAATATTACCAATTCTTTGACATTTATCACAAGACAAGACAAACTTATGGGCATCCTTGAAGAGAGTAGGCCAATAAAAACCGGATTGCAATACCTTATGTGCAGTTCTATCTCCAACATGGTGTCCTCCATAAGCCTCAAAGTGGCACTTGCATAGGATCTGTTCCTCTTCATTCTCAGGTACACAGCGTCTAAGAATACCATCTACTCCTTCTTTATAAAGATGTGGGTCATCCCAAAAGTAATGTCTCAAATCATAGAAGAACTTTTTCTTTTGCTGGTATGTGAAACTAGGTGGTATAAATTTAGTAAAAATATAATTAGCATAATCAGCATACCATGGAGCAGTACGAGAAGCATTTATGACATTTAATGTTGAAAATATGCCCTAGAGGCAATAATAAATTGATTATTATTATATTTCCTTGTTCATGATAATCGTTTATTATCCATGCTGGAATTGTATTGATAGGAAACTCAAATACATGTGTGGATACATAGACAACACCATGTCCCTAGTAAGCCTCTAGTTGACTAGCTCGTTGATCAATAGATGGTCATGGTTTCCTGACCATGGACATTGGATGTCGTTGATAACGGGATCACATCATTAGGAGAATGATGTGATGGACAAGACCCAATCCTAAGCCTAGCACAAGATCATGTAGTTCGTATGCTAAAGCTTTTCTAATGTCAAGTATCATTTCCTTAGACCATGAGATTGTGCAACTCCCGGATACCGTAGGAATACTTTGGGTGTGCCAAACGTCACAACGTAACTGGGTGGCTATAAAGGTACACTACAGGTATCTCCGAAAGTGTCTGTTGGGTTGGCACGAATCGAGACTGGGATTTGTCACTCTGTATGACGGAGATGTATCTCTGGGCCCACTCGGTAGGACATCATCATAATGTGCACAATGTGACCAAGGAGTTGATCACGGGATGATGTGTTACGGAACGAGTAAAGAGACTTGCCGGTGACGAGATTGAACAAGGTATCGGGATACCGACGATCGAATCTCGGGCAAGTATCGTACTGATAGACAAAGGGAATTGTATACGGGGTTGATTAAGTCCTTGACATCGTGGTTCATCCGATGAGATCATCGTGGAGCATGTGGGAGCCAACATGGGTATCCAGATCCCGCTGTTGGTTATTGACCGGAGAACGTCTCGGTCATGTCTGCATGGTTCCCGAACCCGTAGGGTCTACACACTTAAGGTTCGATGACGCTAGGGTTATAAAGGAAGTTTGTATGTGGTTACCGAATGTTGTTCGGAGTCCTGGATGAGATCCCAGACGTCACGAGGAGTTCCGGAATGGTCCGGAGGTAAAGATTTATATATGGGAAGTCCTGTTTTGGTCACCGGAAAAGTTTCGGGTTTTATCGGTAACGTACCGGGACCACCGGGAGGGTCCCGGGGGTCCACCAAGTGGGGCCACCAGCCCCGGAGGCCTGCATGGGCTAAGAGTGGTAAGGGACCAGCCCCTGAGTGGGCTGGTGCGCCTCCCACAAAGCCCAAGGCGCAACTAGGAGGAGAAGGGGGAAACCCTAGGAACAGATGGGCCTAAGGCCCACCCTAGGGCGCGCCCCCTCTCCCCCTCTTGGCCGCCCCCCCTTTTCCCATCTAGGGCTGCCGCCCCCCCTAGGGGTGGGAACCCTAGAGGGGGCGCACCCTCCTCCCCTCCTCCTATAAATAGTGGGGGTTTTGGGCTGCCCAAGACACGCGATTTGATCTCTCCCTGGCGCAGCCCTACCTCTCTCCTCCTCGTCTCTTGCGGTGCTTGGCGAAGCCCTGCTGGAGTACCACGCTCCTCCACCACCACCACGCCGTTGTGCTGCTGCTGGATGGAGTCTTCCTCAACCTCTCCCTATCTCCTTGCTGGATCAAGGCATGGGAGATGTCACCGGGCTGTACGTGTGTTGAACGCGGAGGTGCCGTCCGTTCGGCACTAGGATCTCCGGTGATTTGGATCACGACGAGTACGACTCCTTCAACCCCGTTCTCTTGAACGCTTCCGCATAGCGATCTACAAGGGTATGTAGATGCACTCTCCTTCCCCTTGTTGCTGGTTTCTCCATAGATAGATCTTGGTGACATGTAGGAAAATTTTGAATTTCTGCTACGTTCCCCAACATTTAATTGTTCATCGAGAAAGCTATCATCAATAGGTAGTGGGTCATCAAGAACATTTTCTAACCTAGACAACTTGTCTGCAATGAGGTTCTCACCTCCCTTTCTATCAAAAATATGCAAATCAATTTCTTGTAGCAAGAGAACCCATCTAATAAGTCTAGGTTTAGCATCTTTCTTTTCCATAAGGTATTTAATAGCAACATGATCAGTGTGAATAGTTACTTTAGAATCAACAATATAAGGTCTGAACTTATCACAAGCAAAAACAACTGCTAAAAATTCTTTTTCAGTGGTAGCATAATATCTCTGGGCATTGTCTAGAGTTTTACTAGCATATTGAATAACATTTAATTTCTTATCAACTCTTTGTCCTAGAATAGCACCCACAACATAATCACTAGCATCACACATAATTTCAAAGGGTAAATTCCAATAAGGTGGCTGAACAATAGGTGCAGAAATCAATGCTTTCTTAAGTATTTCAAATGCTTCTACACAATCATCATCAAAGAAAAAAGGAATATATTTTTGTAATAGGTTAGTCAGAGGCGAGAAATTTTTGACAAGTCCCTAATGAACCTCCTATAAAAACTGGCATGACCCAAAAAACTTATTATACCTTTGATGTCCTTGGGACACGGCATATTTTCAATAACATCAACTTTAGATTTGTCAACTTTAATACCTCTTTCAGAAATTTTATGCCCCAAGACAATACCTTCATTAACCATAAAGTGGCACTTCTCCCAATTCAAGACAATATTAGTTTCTTCACATCTCTGCAAAACTCGATCAAGGTTGCTTAAGCAATCATCAAAAGAGGATCCATAAACAGAGAAATCATCCATCAAAACCTCACATATATCTTTTCACAGAAGTCAGAGAATATATCCACCATGCATCTTTGAAAGGTAGCAGGTGCATTACATAAACCAAAAGGCATACGTCTATAAGCAAAAGTACCGAAAGGGCAAGTAAAAGTGGTCTTTGATTGATCATCAGCTGACACATGTATTTGAGAGAAGCCAGAGTAACCATCTAGAAAGTAAAAATGTGTATGTTTGGATAATCTTTCTAACATTTGATCAATAAAAGGCAAAGGGTAATGATCTTTTTAGTAGCCTTATTTAATTTGCGGAAATCAATTACCATCCTATAACCTGTAATAATTCTTTGCGGGATCAATTCATCTTTATCGTTAGGAACAACAGTAATACCTCCCTTCTTAGGGACACAATGGACAGGACTTACCCTCCTACTATCAGCAACGGGATAAATTATACCTGCCTCAAGGAGCTTTAATATTTCCTTTCTTACCACTTCTTTCATCTTAGGATTCAGTCGTCGTTGGTGATCAATAACTGGTTTGGCGTCTACCTCCAAATTTGTTTTGTGTTGACATAGAGTGGGACTAATGCCCTTAAGATCATCAAGAGTATATCCAATAGCAGCACGGTGCTTATTCAGAGTTTTCAATAATTTCTCTTCCTCCTTCACTGAAAGGTTAGCACTAATAATAAAAAGATGTATTTTCTTTTCATCGAGATAAGCATATTTAAGAGTATCAGGTAATGGTTTAAGCTCAAACACGGGATCACCCTTGGGTGGAGGAGGATCCCCTAGGATTTCAACACGCAGGTTGTGTTTCGAAAGAGGTCCCTGTTTAAAGAATACTTCATCTATTTCCTTTCTTTCATTCATGAACATATCATTTTCATGGTCTAGCAAATATTGTTCTAAAGGATCAGTAGGAGGCACAGAAATAGAAGAAAGACAGATAATTTAATCATTACTAGGTAATTCTTTATCATGGCATTGTCTACGAAAATTAGCAAAATTAAACTAATGAGACATATCCCCTAAACCAACAGAAACAATATCCTTATTGAAGTCTATCTTAGCATTGAAAGTATTCAAGAAGGGTCTACCGAATATAATGCTTGTGGGGAACCAAGAACAAGAAAATTAGTAGGATATTTAACCTCCCCACACAGGACTTCAACATCTCTAACAATCCCAACTGGTGAAACAGTATCTCTATTGGCAAGCTTAATGGTAACATCAATACCTTCTATCTTAGCCGGTGTAATATCATGCATAATTTCTTTGTATAAGGAAATAGGTATTGCGCTAGCACGAGCACCCATATCACATAAGCCATGATAACAATGATCTCCTATTTTAGTAGAAATAACAGGCATGCCTACCACAGGTCTATTTTTATCTTTACCATCAGGTCTAGCAATTCTAGCAGCTTCATCACAGAAGTAAATAACATGCCCATCAATATTGTCGGCCAAGAGATCTTTAACCATAGCAATTTTAGGTTCAACTTTAATTTTCTCAGGGGGTTTAGGTGTCTTAATATTACTTTTGTTGATTATAGTTGAAACTTTAGCATGATTCTTTATTCTAACAGGGAAAGGTGGTTTCTCAATATAAGTAGCAGGAACAACATGATCATCATAAGTGATAGTCTTTTCTTCAACTTTAATAGGTGCAACTACTTTTATTTCAATGGGAGGATTATATTTAAACCACTTCTTCTTGGGGAGATCAACATGAGTAGCAAAGGATTCACAGAAAGAAGTTACTGTCTCAGAGACAAGTCCATATTTAGTGCTAAATTTACAGAAAACATCGGTATCCATGAAAGATTTAACACAATCAAACTTAGGTGTTATACCTGACTCCTTACCTTCGTCGAGATCAGAATCTTCAGAGTTGCCTTTAATTCTATCCAATAAATTCCATTTGAATTCAATAGTCTTCACCATAAAGGAACCAGTACAAGAAGTATCGAGCATGGAGCGATTGTTGTCAGAAAGCCGAGCATAAAATTTTTGAATAATCATTTCTCTTGAGAGCTCATGATTGGGGCACGAATATAACATTGACTTAAGCCTCCCCCAAGCTTGAGCGATGCTCTCTCCTTCACAAGGCCAGAAATTATATATATAATTATGATCACGATGAACAAAACGCATAGGATAAAACCTCTGATGGAATTCCAATTTCAACCGTTTATAGTCCCATGATCCCATATCATCACATAGCCTATACCATGTGAATGCATATCCCTTCAAAGATAGAGGGAAGACCTTCTTCTTGATAACATCAACATCATCGGGCATACCTGCAAGCTTAAATAATCCACAAACTTCATCCACATAGATTAAGTGCAAATCGGGATCCAATGTTCCATCTCCTACAAAAGGATTAGCTAGCAGTTTCTCTATCATACCCAAAGGAATTTCAAAGTAAACATTTTCAGTAGGTTCAGTAGGTCGAGGAGTAACTAATTGTGGTTGCGGATGAGGTGAAGATACCCCGAACAAACCCCTCAAAGGATTATGTTCCATAGTAACAAGTGACAGTAAATATCAGCACACTATATAAATTCTTCCTTACCAAATTCCACCTACCAAAGGCACTTCACTCCCCAGCAATGGCGCCAGAAAAGAGTCTTGATGACCCACAAGTATAGGGGATCTATCGTAGCCTTTTCGATAAGTAAGAGTGTCGAACCCAACGAGGAGTAGAAGGAAATGATAAGCAGTTTTCAGTAAGGTATTCTCTCCAAGCACTGAAATTATCGGTAACAGATAGTTTTGTGATAAGATAATTTGTAACGATTAGCAAGTAATAAAATTAAATAAGGTGCAGCAAGATGGCCCTATCCTTTTTGTAGCAAAGGACAAGCCTGGACAAATTATTATATGGATCCAAATCAGTCCCTTATGAAGCAACGCATAAACTACGGTTTAAGCTTCTATCACTCTAGCAACCCATAATCTACTTATTACTTCCTAGTGCCTCTCTCTAGGCCCAAACAATGGTGAAGTGTCATGTAGTCGACATTCACATGACACCACTAGAGGGATGACAACATACATCTCATCAAAATATCGAACGAATACCAAATTGACATCACTACTAATAGCAAGACTTCTCCCATGTCCTCAGGAACAAACGTAACTACTCACAAAGCATATTCATGTTCATAGTCAGAGGGGTATTAATATGCATAATGGATCTGAACATATGATCTTCCACCAAGTAAACCAACTAGCATCAACTACAAGGAGTAATGAACACTACTAGCAACCAACAGGTACCAATCTGAGGTTTGGATACAAAGATTGGATACAAGAGATGAAGTAGGCTTTGAGATGAGATGGTGCTGGTGAAGATGTTGATGGAGATTGACCCCCTCTCGATGAGAGGATCATTTGTGATGACGATGGTGAGGATTTCCCCCTCCCGGAGGGAAGTTTCCTTGGCAGAACAACTCCACCGGAGCGCTAGATTGGTTCCACCAAGGTTCCGCCTCGTGGCGGCGGAGTCTCATCCCGAAAGCTTGCTTATGATTTTTCTCCAACGAAAGACCTCATATAGCAGAAGATGGGCATTGGAGGGCCACCAGGGAGCCGACGAGGCAGGGGCGCGCGCCCAGGGGGTAGGGCGCGCCCCCCACCCTCGTGGCTAATGGGTGGCCACCCTCTGGTACTTCTTGCGCTTAGTAATTTTTATATATTCTGAAAAGTGCTCCCGTGAAGTTTCGGGACTTTTTGACATGTGCAAAATAGGTCTCTAATATTTGCTCCTTTTCCAGCCCAGAATTTCAGTTGTCGGCATTCCCCCTCTTCATGTAATCCTTGTAAAATAAGAGAGAATAGTCATAAGTATTGTGACATAAATGTGTAATAACAACCCATAATGCAATAAATATCGATATAAAAGCATGATGCAAAATGGACGTATCATGCGCTGCGCTCGGGTGCGAGGTGGAGAGGGACCAGAGGAGGGGGAGAGGCACTGGGAGAGTGAGAGAGGGTCGAGGAGGTCACGTAGCTGCACCAGGGAGGGCCAGGGCGAAGCGGCAAGCAAGAGGTGGCCATCGGTGGCCATGTGCGTGCTGGCGCACCGCGGGCACATGCCCTCGTGCGTTCTGGCACGAGGTTGAAGGAGGCGGCGCTGGGCTGGGCCACTACAGGAGTGAGCTGGGCCAACAATGCTGGACCAGCACAGGAGCTGGGCCCGTTGGTGGGAGCCTGGTTAGTCCTTCTCTCTCTCTCTCTTTTATTTTTCTTTTTTATTTCTCTTATTTCATTTGGATTTAGTTTGGAAAGTAAACCATTTTAAAACTTTCTGTAAATTTCTATGTGAGCCTAGAGAGCTAGTCCAAGTTCACATGCAAGCTTACAAAATATTTGAACATTATTTCTTATATAGCAGAAATAATTCCAACCCAAATATATTATTGATTTATATCAAAGGCCTAAAGTAAATTATTTCTGTGACTCCAAAAATATTGGTTTGAATTTCACCTCATGCCAATATTTTCACAGAATAAAAGGAACATTTTCTTGGACTCATTTGATGAGATTTAAATGTTGGTTATTTTTAGAGGTTTTCTGAGGCTTTTGAAAATTCCTCAATTCAAATTTCATTTGAATTTAAACATGATGCTCACACGGAAGCTAGCATAGGTCAGACCAGAATTAGGGATGTGTCAACTCACCCCTACTAAACAAGAATCTCGTCCCGAGATTCAAGTCGTGAGGTAAGAAGATAGAGGGACACAAGCTAATACAATCTTCTCGATCCAATTTCCCTTCTCGGAGATGTCGATTCATTGCATCAAATGATCTTGATGTCCTTGCTTTGAGAACTCCAACTAACATGACAACGAGAGGAAAAGGAAAAACTCTAGAAGGATCGATCTTCTCGAAGATCGAACAACCGATGATCAACTCATGGAATGAGACATTGAAACATCTCTCGAGCTGAGACATGAAACATACATCCAGAGGGATGGAATGTAACAGATGACGAAGGTTCACTAGGTAGACAACAATTTCACGCTTAAGAAGGTGGTGAACGGTTGTCAACGTAGCGAGGAGTTGAGTTGCCATGATACCATAACGAGACATCTCAGAGGAAGGTGACTCGCAGAAATATTCCCTTAAGTGGCAAGAAGAATTACTTTTTATTCAGAGATCATTGAAACTCTTTTTACCAGCCTAAGGAAAATCACAACAACTGTTTGGTGGAGTACGAAGGGATGGCATACCCGGACTAGAATGGATGATGTGGACTACCTTGTTGAAGACAATGCAAGGGATGATTTTTGCTTATCATCAGAAATGGATGGAACCCGTGGTAGGACCACTTTGAAGATGATCCTGATTAGTAATTACTGAGAAGGGTAGTCCATAGCAAGGGATGAAACTAGTAGAGATGGAAAGATTGAATTTTTCCGATCAATTTTCATATATAAATCTTTGCATTTGGAGTTAAAGATTAAATTCTATGAGTTTTTGAAGTTTGTGATATTTTCCGGAATTTCCTGAATAGGAATAAACGCAGAAAATACTTATTGCGTCAGCATGACATTGGTGTGACGTCACCAGGTCAAAAGAGGTTGTTGCAAGTCAAACCTGACCAGTGGGGTCCACTGGTTAGTGACACAATGCTGGTTAGTCTCGCTGACAGGTGGGGTCGGGTCAACAACCACGTTAGGAAGTCAGCACTGACGTGTGGGGTCGGCCAATGTGTGACGTGGCTAGGTCAAATTGACCAGTGGGGCCCGTGGTGTTAGTTTAATCTAAACAGAAATGAAACCAAGGTTAATTAGGGCGTGGGCCCCAGGTGTCAGTGAGCTAGGGGGGTTACTTAGTGCGTCATTAGCGCTAAGCACCCAGGGATTAGGCTGGTGGCTAATCGCCAGCGAAGCCATAGGCGACACTGGTGCTCGGGATTGCGCCAAGAGGCACGGTTCGAGCCGCGGTTGGGTGCGTTGGAGAGCCCTTGCCGATGCGCGTCGAATGGTGGTGGTGGCCGGGGCTGTGGTGGCCGAAGTCGACGGCGGCGAGGTCGGAAACGGCGGCCGGCGTTCTTGTGTGCACAGAAATGCGGGTGCGGTGGCCTAGGCGATGCGTGCGTGGGACCTAAACTGTCTACACGATGTGGTGAGCATGATGGACGTGTGCACGGGACCAAATAGTCACCGGAGCATCGTCAACTGCAAGCACGGGCGGCCGCGGGTTTCGGTCATCGGTGAAGCGGCAGCTGCGAAGCGGCAGCTGCGGCATGCAACCGAGAAAATGGAGAGGGGGAGAAGGAGCAGCAGCTCACATCGGTTGGAGCAGGAGTTGAAGCGGGCTCGGGGGAGGCCGGAGTTGAGCGGGGCGGATCTTCGGCAGCCGAGGAGGGGAAAAGCATCGGGGGCGGCACTTCAGGGCCCTTCAGGTCACGTGGCTCGGTTAGGAGTTAGGGAACGAGGTGGCGGAGCTCGGGGATAGCTCGGGGTGGCTTGGGGAACATGGAGGACGCGGTGATAGTCAGCGGCGGCGACAGACGCGTTCGGGTCCGAGGATCCGCTCCCGTCTCCTTACGAGAACGCCATCCATAGCACTCATGCTTATCTAGCGTATTTTAGATTATCCACTTTCGCTTGTCTATGAAATGTTATAGGCAACCCAGAAGTTCATTACCGCGGACGCGGCTATTCGAATAGATCATTTATAACCCTGCAGGGGTGTACTTCTTCACACATGTTTCCACCACTTGGCGTCTGCACATGACATGTGCTCGGCCAACTTCAAGCGAAAGCCGACGTGGGTGAAGACCACGACCTGACTAACCACACAAGTCTCTAGTCCAGGTTTATTGCCTATTCGGGTTCCATCCACGAGGAGATCCGGTCGGGGTTTCACTCACAGCCCCAACCGATGTGTGCAGGGTTCCCGATACACCAAACGGGCGACTCGGTACACCGGGACATGGTGTATCTACTGCATCATAGCCCACCCCTAGGGTCAGCGCTACGCACAACCTCCAACACATATCCTACAAACACCAGAAACTAGTTGCAACTCCTGTACAGAGGACAAGGGCGGTTAATAAGCCGAGCGGGGTCATATTTCAGGGTCCAACATGTGGTGTTTGTAGTTTCTGGTGTTGGAAAGAATGGATTTTTCTGATCAATTTTCATATATAAATCTTTGCATTTGGAGTTACAGATTAACTTCTATGAATTTTTTAAGTTTATATATTTTTTGGAATTTCTTGTATAAGAATAGATCCAGTAAATGATTTATTGCGTCAGGGTGACATCGGCAGTCAACGGGGAAAGTACAGGTCAAATCTGACCAGTGGGTCCTGCGTGTCAGTGTCATTGGACTAACTAATTTTAGTTAGTCCTAATCCTAGGTTAATTAGCAGGGCAGGCCCACACGTCAGTACCCACTGGGGTCAAACGGTAGTCAAACCCGGGTCAACTAGGTCAAAACCTGCCGGCGACTCAACGCCGGCGAGGCCAGACGCGGTGGAGAGCTGCGGGTTTGCGTCTCTGGCGCCCAAACGGTCGGTGGAGGGCATCTACGTGATGCGAACACACGTCTGCATCAGTTAGTGGTGGCGGTTGGGCTTGGGGTGGCCGGAGTTGTCGCCGGTGATGACCTTAGCGGTTGCCGGAGCTCTGGTGAGCTCGGGGTCGAGGCTACGGCGGACGAGTCGGCACGTGCGAGGCATCTACGAGCCCTATGCGACACGGCTACGTCAGTGGACAGGACGGCTGTGCCGTTGCATGGCCGGAGCCACATCGGCGGCGAGCTCAGGCAGCGGCGCATGTGGGTGTGCCTGGTGCAGCGTCCACGGTGAGTGGCAGAGGGAACGGAGAGGGGGATGATGGTCAGTGGCTCACGGCGGATGCAGTGAAGCAGACGGCGGGCTTGGAGGGGGTCGGAGCTGATCAAGGCGGCGAGGGGGATCTCCGGCGGCCGATAGCGAAGATGAAGATGTTGGAGTCGCTTTGGGCATCCTGCGGGTGCGTGCTTTGTCCTGGAGCTTCGTGGCATCGAGGCGGAGCCTTTGGGCATGGCGGAAGGGTGAGGGGGTGGCTCTGGGCACGGTGGCAACGAAATCGGCAGCGGTCGCTCTCGGGTGCGTGCGAGAGAGACAACAGAGGATGGGGATGAGCTCGAGGGAGTTAGCGAGAGGGACCAGGGGGGCTTTGTGGCGCCTCCAGGCGCTCGGTCGAGGGCGGGGGAGGAAGTAGGAGGTGGAAGCAGGAGGTGGCGACAGGTGCGCGCGCGGGCGACACGCCTCTGCCTTCTGGCAGAGGTGGGAGACGACTGGCAGTTGCTAGTGGGCTGGGCCGGTTGGAGGAGCTGGGCCAGGTGGGCTGCCAGGTAAGTCAGGTGGGTCTCTCTCTCTCCCTCTCTCCTCTTTTATTTGTTTCCGTTTTCTATTATTATGTAACTTTATGGGTTTATTAAAAAAACCAAAACAATCTCAAAATTCATGAAACTGCTCAAGGCTACTGTTTGGAATAATTCCAATAGTAAACATTTTGGTTCATGAATATTTGGATGTTTAAAATATTATATAGCATTTAAATGCCCAAATGCAAATAGCATATGATTTCATTCAGTGACCTTAAGATGACCTAGAAAATTGTGAACCAATTTTGTCAGAGGTTCTAACCCAAGACAAAAATGATGGACATTTTAGGAGGGCATTTCAGGTTCATTGTAAATGATTTTAGTAAACCCTAGTTGTCTTAGGGGGGTGCTGAGGGTTCTGTCATCCCCTTTTCAAGTTTCTGAGAAATTTAAACATGATGCACACATTAAGGGCTAGCCTAGTGCATACTAGAACTAGGGATGTGACAACTCACCCCTACTAAACAAGAATCTTGTCCCGAGATTCAGGCGTAGGGTAAGATGAAGGGGGGATGGAACTAACACAATCTTCTCGATCCAGGTTGCACTTCATAAGAATGTTGATTCGATCATCATCTTTGTCTCAACGTCTTGCTCTGAGAACTCCATCTAACATGACAATGAGAGGAAAGGGAGAATTTTAGAAGAATCAATTTTCCTGGGGTTCGAGCAACTTAGGATCATCTTAATGATCACAAGATCAACTCACGGGATGGAACATAGAAACATCTCTAGAGCTGAGAGGCAAAACATGCATCAGGAGGGACGGAAGAAACAATTTGACAAGGGTTTCAAATAGCAAGGAAAAATTGCCATGATTCCATAACGGGGCACCTTAAGGAAGGTGACTTGTAGAATTATTACCTTAAGTGGCAAAAAGAATTACTTTTGATCCATAGATCATTGAAACTCTTCATACCAGCCTGAGGCAAATCAAAATTGATCGTTAGAAAGAATTCAAGACGATGGCATACTCAGTTTGGAAAGGAAACTACGGTTATATAACAACTTGGCAAATGGAAGGCACACTCCAATTGATACCAAGGATATAACCTAGTGACTGAGCGTTCTTTCAAGAACTTAAGCATTCCCATATTCATCAAAGTTTACCAACATCTATGCCAAGATCCTGGTGACACCTTGTACTACCCTGATGAATAACGATGGAGGATGCAGGTGCAGAGGAGGACAACACTTTCTCAGATTTTACCTTGACGACGCCAAGGAAACAGAATCTGGATGATCAACCGAGAAACATTTAACACTCCGCTTCTAATGTTCTCCTTGATGTACTAGCGTAACCCATTTGATATGGTTTGGTATCTTGAACATCAAGTAGAAGGTCGGACTTCGGGAGCGCAAGAATCCATAAGGAATAACTTCGGAAGTAAATCCTACGGAATCCTTATGGGCAGGTGGCCAACTTTATCAATTAGGATACTACAATAATGGATCTTCCGGCTGGGTGTGTCGGCCACGACATCCACTTTACCGGGTTACAAAGAGACCAATATTATAGTTCTTGGGAAATGTCCCAACCATCATATCTGCCTGAGATTCGGATCTGGTTGGTGTCAAGATATTCCAGACTCATCATATCTGAATAGAAGGATTGCAACACAAATCGACGAGATGATGTTGCAAGATTCTTAGGAAATGAACTACGATAGCAAGCTCCAAAACATGAGTGGGTTTTGCTACAACATGTGAACACACTGTGCCAGACAAGCATGACCACCTAGTAGTCTTATAATAAAATACTACCAAGTTCAGCTTGGGAACCATCATCGAGGATAATGAAATCTTGTGCATATCCATCCGGGCCCTTCAGGATTAGCGCATGAACTTCCTTTCTTTGAACAAATCAATCAGTGGCTTGGTGTGCTAGGGAATACATATGGAGTGGAGGTAATTAATCTACCAAACCATAGAATACATTCACACATACATAATTGACTTGGGATGGTACCAGAGGAAACAAAGAACAATCTTTCTCAAACTCACGGCCGCTACTTGCACCAAATGCACATGAATTCGAGGAAGTCACTTCTTCCATCCAAGCATAAGCTTCATGAATGGAACATGAAGGCATTGCTTACAAACTTTCCAACACTAGCTTGATGTTCAACATGAATCATGGAGGAGACAAAATGCTGCTGATGGGCTCAACAACAATTCATCGGAATTTTCCATATCACTGGAATTCCACCATTATGTGAGCAATGTGATAGTATTGGTCAGACCCAAGGATGTAATGGTGTATGCTCGAGGAACAACCACGAGTAAGACAACATTATGAATATCGTTGGTTCTAACTTGATTTGACGATAGCCCACACTCAAATCCAGGTTTGGACAAGACGATAGATTCAACAACCGACCACGAGGAACAATCGATGAAGATATCATCTCTTGTCAACAGACACACAAACACAAGGATATCCCTTTGGAATGAACTAAGTTAGGCAAGATTTATCTTCCAACCCTCCAAGTTGTTGTTTAGCTTAACCAACTAGCTCAAGGGTATCCAACACAAATTCTTGGAGAAAGGGGTGGCTACAAGAAAACAACTTGGTCACGAACTCAACAAAGCGGTCAGGTGAAAACCTGGTAATACTTCCGAGAAGATATTTGTAAAATCACGAACCACTGGTATGTTACTAAGCTCGAGAACAATCTTGCTTTTCAGGACAAGACGATATGATCAAGAGAGTGATGGATTGACACAATCCTAACTCATTGATCGAGGAGTGCACCGAAAATAAGGACTAGGTAGCACAATCAGTCCTAGTATGGTGATTCAATAACCAACACACAAAGAATGAAATTATTGTCCTTTAACTACCAAGCAACGGGATTGCTAGGAGTATTGATTTCACACATCATATAGTTCACTTGTCAGCATTTCGGTTACAATAACACGGAGACCGAGAAATGAATGATGATGGCGAGAAGTATCACTGCATCAAGAATTCATAAGAGGGTGTGCAATTCTCATGATACCCTTGTTATGAAAGAGGGTGATACTCTGAGGTAGAACATGACAAAAGCTAGATTGGCATTTTGATCTACAGATTACAACTGCTTTGGCCCAATCCTCCAAGTGGACAAGGTACTGGAGTTTGTTTCTCCTAGTCATTCCAGAGTAGAATGGCTTGACGGACCACAAGAATAATAGGCATCGATAACACAAATGTACACATACTCTTGACTACCAATTGATAGACAAAGGTCAGAAAACAACTAAAGAGGGACAACTCAAAGGAACATACGATTTTTTAGTTGTGGGTGCATAGATTAGCATGTCCAACGAGTTCAACATATTTCTTCCAGATAACCCATGCAGAAAGGTAGAACTGGCAGAGTCACAACATAGAACCGAGAACTCATCAAGAGCACTCTGGTTGTGATCTTTTGGTTCAATGAGGAACTTCGACCATACGTCGTTCATGGTATTTGGAAGAAATAAATACCATGGACATCGAGGTCTATCGCAAAGGTTGATAGTATCCTAAAGGAACGAGCAACACTATCAACGGAAAGTAAGTAGAGCGAATCTTGGTAACCTTATTCCCTTCTGATCTGAGTCACCCTCATCTTTCATACGGGGTTAAGGAACTAGGATCTCTCTTCTATCTATCAATATCACGTGTTACTAATCCGTAGACTTATAAGATTGGTGAATTCAAGCCTCAGTTCAGTTCCTACTATCTCCGTGTATTGACAGTTGATGTCGGAACCTTGATACTATGGTGACCCCATGGTTATGCCACCATTTTTGCAGGATGTCTCAAATCTTTTTGAGCATTTACAGTAGTTATGTTGTTTGAGTCATCCCAGGTTTCCAAATAGTCTGATGCATTTGCATATCCCTTATTTCCGTTTCCGATGTCCTTTTGGGCCAGATTAAGCACACCAAACAGTCTGTTGAGGTACTCCATTTCCTCGACATATATGTTGGAGCTGTTATAATCACCCTAGGTGTCTTAGAGGATCACCCAGTAATATGGCCATGTTTTGTGTTTCCAGTGTGATGATTCTGGCCGTCATTCTCGAAAGCATCCCGTGATGCCATTTAGTTAGTAGGCCTTCTATTTCTGGGGTTTTGAGCCCAAAATTCACCCTACTTACTTCATGTTGATAGTGTTTGCTAGTTCCTTTAGGATATTAGTAACCTTTGTGATAGTCCTCAAGATCTGTGGTAAATCCTTCTTCCAATACCATGAACTACTTATGGCAGAAGTTCCTTGTTGAACCAAAAACATCACAATAAAAGTGTTCTTGATGAGTTCTCCATTCTGCATTGTGAATCTGCCAGTCCTACCTTTCTACATGGATTTTTTGGAAGAAATATGTTGAACTTGTTTGACAAACTAAATCTACGCATCCGCAACTCAGAAAACCATATGTTACTTTGAGTTGTCTCTCTTTAGTTGTATTCTGACCTCTGCCTATCAATTGATAGTCAGTACTAGTTGTGCATTCGTGTTATCGATGCCTATTATTCTTGTGGTCCGTCAAGCCATTCTATTCCGGAATGACTAGGAGAAACGAACTCCATCACCTTATCCATATCTAGGATTGGGTCAAAGCAGTCGTACTCCGCAGATCAAATGCTAATCCAGCTTTTGTTCTGTCCCACCCTGGAGTGTTACCCTATTAATGTTGGGATTGTCATGGGAATTGCCCCACCTCTTATGAATTCTTGATGCAGTCATACTTCTCACCATCATTATTCATTCCTCGGTTCCGTGCTATCGCAACCGGAATGCCGACAAGTGAATTGTGATGTGTGAAATCAATACTGCTAACAATTGTGTTGCTTCGTAGTTAATGGACAATAATCTTATCCTTAGCGTGTTGATTATTGAATCATCACCCTAAGGTTGGTCGTGCTACCTAGTCCTTATTTCTGGTGCACACTTCGGTCAATGAGTTAGGATTGTGCCAATCCCACGCTAATTTGATCATATCGTCTTGCCCTGAAAAGCAAGATTGTTCTCGGGCTTAGTAACATATCGGTGGTTCTTGCTTTTCCAAATATCTTCTCGGAGGTATCACCAGGTTGTGACCTGACCGCTATGTTGAGTTCGTGATCAACTTGGTTTTCTTGCAAACCACCCCTTATCCAAGAATCTGTGTTGGATACCCTGAGCTAGTTGGTCAAGCTAAACAACAACTTGGGGAGTTGGAAGATAAAAGCTTTCCTAACTTAGTTCATTTCCAAAGGGATATCTTGTGTTTGCGTGTTTGTTGAAGAAAGATGATATCTTCATCGATTGATCCTCGTGATCAGTTGTTGGATCTATTGTCTTACCCAAATCTTTGATTAGCGTGTGGGTTATCCTCAAATCAAATCATAACAAACGATGTTTGTAATGTTGTCTTACTCACGATTGATCCCTCGAGCATACACCATTATATCCTTTGGTTTGACTAATGCTATCACCTTGTTCACATAGTCGTGGAATTCCACTTTATGGAAATCTTGATAAATTGTTGTTGAGCCATCGACAACATCCTTATCTCCTCCATGATGTTGTTGGAAATCAAGCTAGTGTTGGAAACTTGTGTTAGCATTTCTTCGTGTTTTGTTCATGGAGCATATGTTTGGAGGAAAGAAGTGACTACCTATGATTTACGTGCATTAATTTGGTGAAAGTTGCCGCCATGAATTCGAGAAAGTAGTTATGCATGTGCGAAGTATACTTTGTTTTGGTAGATTTGCAACCTCCGTCCCACATGTATTTCCTAGCACACCAAGCCACTGATTGATTTGTTCAAGGAAAAGAAGCTCACTCTTAAGACCCGGGGCTTATACAAGGACTTCGATATCCTCGATGATGGTTCCCAATCAGAACTCGGTAGTGTTTTATTGCGAGACTACCATGTGATCATGCTTGTCTAGGACAGCGTGCTCACATGTGTGTAGCATAACTAGCTCATGTTTTGGGACTTACTATTGTAGTTCATTTCCCGAGAATCTCGCAACGTCATCTCGTCGATTTGTGTTCCAAACTTTCTTTTCAGACATGCTGAGTCTAAAGTATCCTATCACCAATCGGATCTGAATCTCAGGCAGATATGATGGTTGGAACATTCCCAACAGTTGCATTTTTTCCCAGCATGCACCGCCATTGTGCCAATTTTCCATAGGCTGCCCTCCTCGGTAGTTGTTGTCCAAGATCATCTTCAAAAGTGGACTTACCATGGGTCCCATCCATTTCCGATGATAAGCAAAATCATCCATTGTGTTGTCTTCAACATGGTAGTCCACATCATCCGTTCTAATCCGAGTATGTCATCCTTTTGAAATCCTTCAAATGATCGATTGTGATTGCCTTAGGTTGGTATTAATAGTCTCAATGATCTATGTATCAAAAGTAATTCTTTTGCCACTTAATGGAATAATTCTATGAGTCACCTTCCCTAAGGTGCCTTGTTATGGAATCATGGTGATTATTTCCTTGCTATCTTGAAACCATGCACCATGTTCTAAGCATGGAATTGTTGCCTACTAATCTGAACCTTCGTCACCTGCTTCTTTCCATCGCTCCACATATGTGTTTTTGTTCCTCAGCTCAAGAGATGTTTCTATGTCTCTTTCCGTGAGTTGATCCTCTGATCATTAAGATGATCCATCCCTGTGGAGTTATCTCGCTCTTCTGTGCCCGTGTTGGGTGAAGATCTTGAAAGCAAGGATGTCAAGTTCAAGATGATGCAATGACTCAATATCTTCGATGAGGACAGTTGGATCGTGAAGATCATGTTAGTTTGTGCCCCCCTTCGTCTTACCCTACGCTTGAATCTCGGGACAAGATTCTTGTGTTAGTGGGGGTGAGTTGTCACAACCCTAGTCAGTTTATGCATTAGAGTGAATGCATCATGTCTACTTTATTCAGAAAGTTGAAATGGGGATGACAGAAACCGCCATCACCACTTAAACAAACTAGGGTTTACTAAAATCCTTTTCAATGAACCTGAAATGCCCTTCTAAAATGTTCATAATCTTTGCCTTGGTCTAGAACCTCTGACAAAAATGGTGCACAATTTTATAGGACAACATAAGGTCACTGGATTAAATCATACTCTATTTGTATTTGGTCATTTAAATACTATAAAATATTTTAAATGTCGAAACCATCATAAAAAAATGTTTACTGTTGGATATATTTTAACACCTACCATGAGCAGTTTCATAACTTTGGGCTTGTTCTGGTATTTTTAATAAAGCCCTGAAGCTATAGAGGAAATAGAAAACATGGACAAAAGGAGAGAGAGAGTTTTACCTGGCCTCACCTGTGCAGCCCACCTAGCCGGCCCAGCTGGCGGCCCAGCTAACTGGCCCAGTCCACCACCGCATACACTAATTCTGGCCATATCATGAACGGTAAGTCAAGTAAACAACCATGCATACACTGATTGTCTTTCAGATTTTGACATAATAAGTAAGTTCATGGCTTTCTTAATATGTAGCAATCACTGGATATTAATATTCATTGTTCCAAAAAAGAACATAGTTTACTACATGGATTCTCTCAGAGAGTCAACAAACGCTCAGGATCTGACACATCTTCAACAATTCATGGATATGTATTGAATTCTATGATGTTCAAATTAATTTGCATTCATATCTGGTTCAATAATTGATGTTGTCAAAATTCATCTTCGTTTGCAGTGTGCTCGCATTGTCGAAATCTAACCCGGGGAACCTGTTCAAGAGGGAACTACCTCTACAACACGAGATCGTTTCTCCGGTAACACACCGAAATCCGTTATTTTAGGAAAACATATCCAATAGTGCAATTAAATTTTCTTACACTAGTCAAATGTTCAAGCTTCAAAATAAACCTCTTTCTATTTCTGTCCAAAGAAAAAAATACATCTAACACTGGTTAGGTTGTTCCTAACAGGACAAATACATGACTAATTCTGTACAATCAGGCATGTACTAAGAGGACAAATGTGTCCTTAGCAACAAGAAGGCAGCAACCTTTGTGGATAATATGTTTGCAGAAACATAATCTCGATCTGCCAATCTGCTGATAGTTGTGAAGATCCTCACGAATTAGTACCAGTAAGTCTATTTTAATTAATATCTTCTACTCCACTCATATGGCACATTCTGATCTTAAAAATACTGCAGCTCATCTTAGAACCGAGGACCCCTGAACCGCTCCCCGCTGGTGAACTGTTGATGGTTCGGAGATTTATCTACGACTTCTTCCTGAATCACTACATCAATCCCACTGGTGATAATGAAGATTTGGGCATGCGTTCTCCTGAAACATTGACTAAGAGTTAACCGCTAAACATATATGAATGGATCCATTATTTTCCATCTGATGAGGTGTTCGTATTTCGTACAATATGATTAATTATGTAATGCATATATGTGTCGACAAATCATTGGAATTTAGCTACCATATGTTCAATTGCAATTGTTGCGAAATCTGATGAATGTTCTTCCTCTCGACACTATTTGTTCAATTGAATATTGTGGCAAATTTTTTTTTGCATCCCGATTCAAAATGGGATATTTTCGTTTTAACCTGGAAATTGCTCCGCACATGGTTCAACTAAATGAGTGTGTCTGATCCACATTGGAAACCATACATCCATCATAGCGGAACCGTCGGTGATACACAGTAGATCAGAAACGATTTGCAGCGCTACTACATGTGCGTACGGTCTCCAAAACCATTCGTGATATCACGTTATCGCACACGAGAGCTCGGAGTAAACCGTGCCCAATGTAAAATACAATCCCAGTCGTAAATTTTTCAGGAAACTTGTGGGATCACAAACGAAAAGCACACATCACTCTTGCCGCAACCGTTGGTGATACACAACAAATCACAAACGTTCTACAACACTTGTATGTGTGCGAAGGGGCTCCTGAACCATTTGTGATAGAACATTATCGCACATGGTAATTGTTGGGAAACATGTGCGATGGAGTCTTGCATGGCAGAGAGGTTCTGCAGAAAACTCATGTGCGATGTGGTACATATCGCACACAGTTCATATGATGGCCCATGTGCCCTACATACTGTTTCCCAAATGGTTCATTAGAAACATTTAAACACCGATCCCACACATGCGAAAGTATTTAGTGTGTGTTGCATCACACACGATTATATTTTGCAAGGCCTCTAGATCATGGCTCCATATCCCCGGCAGTTTCTTGGTCGTGTGGGAAGGACCCCCCTATCTCCCACACTCAATTGGCGACGGTTCCCAATGTCGTCGCGGAAAGGGGTTAAAACCCATCTGTATAGCACCTCACTGTACCAGTGGACGCGACGCTTCCTCGATCTTATTTTCCCTTGCTACCCACCACCTAAAATGCGGCCCTTGCATTGCCTCCGGTGCCACTAATATGTAATTCCAGAGCAATTGATCCACTCTATAACACATGTGGGTTTCTCTCAAAGGCGGCAGTGTTGCGGGCCGCAGCAACAGGGCAGCCCATGGGATCCTGGGATCTTAGGGATTATCCATGGCGGGATCCTCCATGGCAGGATCCAGTGGGCGAGGCGGGGAGGAGAGCGTAGGCGCTGGGATCTAAGATAGTACTACTCCACTCTGTCCATGTTTAAATACAAAGGCCACCAAAAGAAACCCGTGCAAAAATTGATCATGCTGCCTACATCCAGGTTTATTGGCCTCCTTCTTCTTTTGTGCCAATTTTAGAACAAAAATTTAACTAAGAAAATGTTAATGCATGTCACCAAAAATTATATCATTGGAATCACATTTGAAAATAGTTTTTTATGACATTACTTTTTATGACATGCATAAGTGTTTTGTTACTCAAAATTATGGTAAAAAATGGCAGAAAATACAATGGAGACCAATGGAAGTAGCAACCCATGATTTAACTACTCGCATGGATGCAGTGGAGTAGTAATGCCATTCTCAAGTACTTCCTCCCTCACGTCCACTCAATTTGCATGCGTTGTATTAATTGACCAACAATTAAGTGAACGACTTTACAAGCGTCAAATTATCACATGGGGTGGATCTTCGTACAAAAATGAGTCCCACCGTGTACCTGCGTGTGCGTGCGAGGGAATGAATGCATGTGTGCACATCTTCGTTTCGCGCATGTATTGCCAGTGTGCATGAGAGAGGAGTACATTCTTCTGGAACCAGCAGCACATCACCGTGATCTATCCACACAAGGAGGTCGCGACAACACCTGCATTGCACGCGTGATATTCGGCAACCAAATTATGAATAAATACTACACTATAGCATGTAAGCATTGAGTCATATATGCATGATGCAGACGTTCGTTTAATCCTTATAGTTCATCTCATTTGAAATAAATTATTTTTTATAAAAGTGTTAATCTATTTTATGATTCATGGAATTGTGCATTGTAAAGCATAAAGTAAAAACAAATAATGGCAACTCAACTAGAAAAAAAGTTTTGGCAATTATGATACGGAAGATTCTCGAACCAAGGAGAAGTACATGTGTTTTGAGGTTTGTGCATTATGCTTAAGTTCAACCATGGAGTCTTCTAGATTGTACATGTGGCCGAATCTGGAGGAATGTAGATGATATCCAACAACCAGTAGAGCTCGGATTTGCCATCTCTGCAATGTCGGATTGGCTTCATCCAACGACCATCTTTCAAAGTTATTCGCACACTATATAGAGGTATAGATATAGATAGAGATATAGACACTACTGCATTAATCACGAACGAGGATTTAAAAAACCCGTCAAAAAAGATGCAAAACATTTGCGATAGCGAAGATATCAAACACGGTTCAGATTTTAGTTACGTGGGTGATGCGGGGCATGTGGTTGATCAATATGAACTATTTGTGATTAGACAGAACAAAAGAAATGGGTATCCATATCAATGTGGGTGCGATATACGACATAAAGTTTGCTCCGATGAAATTTTTGCTATTAGGGAATGCAACAGAAGCGGTCAGCCACATCAAGGTGTGTGTGATAAACGGCATACAGTTCACTCAGACGAACTATTTTTGATTAGGGAAGAGAATAGTAACGGTTCAACTTAACAAGATTTTTGTGATATGTGGCATACAGTTCACATAGAAGAACTATTTGCGATGAGCCAAAAGAACACAAATGATTCGTGCAAACAAGATGTGTGTGATACGCAGCAAACAGCCCACTCGGATGAACTGTCTGCGATGAGAAATTATAACACAGATGGTTACTATAGTTAGTTCGTGTGTGATTCGGTTTGTACAAAATCCTTCAAAAAATGCAAACTAGTTGCTTGCGGTGGCTAGGAGTATCGCACATGATGCGTCTGTGAGTACTCGTGTGCGGTCATTAGTAAGTTACACATGCATTTGCTTGTGTTAACACGTGTGTGCTAATAACACGTGGCATCGCATACAGTATTTGGGTTGTGTTTGTGCTCCACTTAGTCTTCCCGCGCTCCAACGAATGCTTCCCACGCTTCACATGGGTGAATTGTAAAATCCATGTGTCTTCCCTCATCGGTTACCTGGCACCAGCTAATGGCTTGCTGCATATAACCTAGGCGGCAACGCATCGTCGCGACACTCTGCACAGATTTAGTCCTCACCCATCTAAAATTATTTATTCCAAGCATGTCAGGCAATGACCCCTACCTATGTTACATCTTCGGCAAGGAGAAAGAGTCGGAGCAGGTCGGGGAGCAAGAGCTTCATCGGCCGGAGCAGGCACCATGGCCCATCGGCAGCGATATCGGTGTGACAGTCCTTGGGAGCACAATCGGTCGATGAGCAGTTTGCCAACCTCCGGGAAAAGATCCAGAGCTGCTCGGCAGCATGATCGATGACCCGCCGAAATAGCCGCCGTCACCAGTGCTCATCGAGAACCTAATGCCCCACAAGGAATGGGTAGATGACCTTTGTGATTCCGTCAAGACATAGCCAGCCAGCGGCTTCATCATTGCCGGTTGTGGCCGTGTCAACCTCGATCCCGATGATGTTGTGGCCAGGCTCGAGCGCCTCGTTGGCAGAGTTGACATCCCCAATGAAGTAGAACATCGCCAACGTGATATCTTGAGCATGCACGTGATGGACGAAATTTGCTACCAGGCTAGAGACATGGAAATGGAGTGGTTCCGCGGAGATGTCATGTGTGCGATTGCACGCTATCAAGATCTTTTGGAAGAAGCCTAGTAGCCCCAAGACACTCCCAGCGCCAGCAACTCAATAGGCGGAGGTGGGTCGGGGCACTTGGAATGAATGGCCACAAGGGTGCTATGCTGACCATGGAGTCCATGAAGACTGTCATCGAAAGGCTGCCAGCTTAGCCTTTTAGCCTATATTTTATTATAATTGTATACATACGTAGGTCGTGAGTGTTTTGGGCGTTGTCGCATGTGGAATTTTAAATTATCCTGAATAATGTAAGGCAATTATTGACCATTGCCATTGTAATTTGCCTCAACATCGAGCAGAGCGCGCACAGGTATGCCAGAACGGAGCACGCTGCAGCCGCCTCAATGGCGAGCAAAACATGCGGAATGACGCGAGCAGAGCACGCCGCGGCCACCTCTACGATGAGCAGAACATGCCGCGGCCGCCTCAATGGCGAGCAACCACGTGGTCAACCTTCTGTCACCCCGTGGGAGGTGCAACGGTGCATCCATCGGACATGATGGTGATATCTTGGCCATCTGTGCTAGTGGGCAGACACATACATGTATATCTGAGAACGCGGGAAAACGTTTCGGCCTTCCGATGCCTGGCATATGGTTGAT
Organism: Triticum urartu; assembly: GCF_003073215.2. Lineage (NCBI taxonomy): Eukaryota > Viridiplantae > Streptophyta > Magnoliopsida > Poales > Poaceae > Triticum > Triticum urartu. The sequence goes on along the minus strand of NC_053024.1, from coordinate 298,574,319 downwards.
CCGTAAGAACTATTTGCGATGAGCCAGAACAACAGAAACGGGCTTTGTAGGCCCAGAACCATCAATAATTTTGACCTTTCTTCTCGTCACATTGCAGATTACAAATGCAATAAGTAATTGCAAATCTATTCACACGTATCCAACCAATATGTGTTCCCACCTAGCAGCGGGCTGTAAAAGCTACCCACTCGAAAATTACTTCACAGTTCCTTTCCTCATCACCCACAAAACTGGTCTTTCCTGTCAAGTCGTTCTGGCATGACCGGTAGGAGGAGTTTCGAGTGGACATATAACTAGTGAGCAACGACCAAGGCCATGGAAACACTAGAGAGGTCCCGCCACCACGCGGTAGCCGCAGTAGAGATGTCCCGGCACGCCGCGAAGCCCTTGAACAAGTTCTCACTAGCACTCGAGGGCTCTCACAAGCGCACTCGCCGCGTCAGCGATTGCGACGAGCTGGCGTTGCTGAAGTCCTTGGCCGCCGACGATGACATTCTCACTGGCCTCATTAAGCAGCAAGAGCTGGTCGACGGCTTGATGAAGCTGCTCGAGATCAGCAATGCCTCGGATGAGAAGGCGACCGGCCTCGTCGAGCAACTCATTGGTGACAATGGGAAGCTCCTCAAGGCGCTCGCCGATAAGGAGGAGGAGCTCGTCGGCTGGAAGATGCTGCATGAGTAGAGCAGTGCCTCGGGGATGCCGCTAGCAGCGGTCATCGAGGAAGTGATGGGTGACTTGAGGAAGCTCTGGATCAAGCGCAAGTAGGAGGTGGAGGAATCCATGGCTGCTTTCAAGCAAAGTCATCAGGAATTGAAAGAGCTGGAGGATGTCATTGCCCGACGATCCATCTAGGAGTAGAGATAGTAGTGACCTAGATCGTTGTCTGCGATTTCCTTATTCTCTTGCCCATGTGTCTTCCGAGCTTTGCCGCATGTGGCATTTGAAATTATCGGGAATATGAAAGACAATTATTATCCGTGCCACTATATATCATCTTATTATCCATTGCCATTTTATTTGTCATCGTATTATCCGTTTCCCTATGTGGCATTTCAAAATAGGCCGAAATACGAGTTGCAAACATGAACAAAGAAAATGCTTACATTGAGCGGGGCCATGGGATCACAAGCAAACACCCTCCGCCAGGTGCTTTAATTAACCGCGTGTTAAATAGCGGCTCGACCGCCATTAATGCAGAAGTTGTGAGGGAGGCGGGCGGCTGGTGGATGGAGGTCAAAGAGCTCGCTTCTTGGTGAGCATGGGTGGCCTTGCTCCTCGCATGTGTCCCGTCGAGCCTGCGAGGTGGACAAGATGCACGCGTCCCATCGAGCCTGCGCGGCGGACTGCTCGCACGCGTCCCATCGAGCATGCATGGCGGACTTCTCGCGCTCGTCCAGTCTAATCAAACACCTACACACACACCACTGAGTATGATTAAATTTTTGCACAAAATACAAAGATGAACAATGAACGAGGACAGAGGTAGTAGTATCCCATAAGAAAAGAGGGACGCGTTGCTGCACTTAAATGGTTACGGGAACACACGGTTCATATAATACAACAATTTGCGATATTAACATGTCAGCTATTTGCTTCAAAAGGACTTTGTTGGCTATTAATGTGTGCGCCTTGTCTCAAACTAGACGATTTTTTTTACCACGGCATATATGTCATGTCATGAAAGCATGCTAAGTTTCATGCTTTTTTGGGTGAGTTTTCGATTTGCTGCGATTTAAAAACAAAGATTCTCAATGCTTTAGGAGGACGAGAAGTTTGTAATTCATTCCCATTCTTTCAATGAGACCTAAACATGCACTCAATGACACATGTATGATTTTCCACCCATTTTGCTTCACCAAAGCATGTGCTTGTAGTTCAAATTTGAATTATGGACTACATTAAATGCCTAGAAAACTCAATTAATATCTAAAATGGCCAAATGAGCCTTTAGCAGTTTAAAATGTCAGCACGACGTTCCTGTTATTCTGTGTTGCCTATAGAAAAAAAAGTTCAAGGCGAGAAGAGGCAGCGATTATCGTTTCACCCACAAGAGGGGCATGTTTCCCTAACGGAACTACGAGGGTTGTGAGAAGCTTCGGTTTGTAAGAGGTTTGTAATATAGCTTGCCCCAAATTGGACAATTATTTTACCACAACATATATGTGCCATGTAGTGACACCATGCCAGGTTTCATGCTTTCCTGGTGAGTTTTGGATTTACAGAGATTGAAAAACCCAGATTCGCAATGTTTGTGGCCGAGCTAGGATGCCTAGATAGTTGAATTCATTCCCATTCTTTCCATGGGACCTAAACAAGAAATCTAAGGACACATGTACATTTTTTCTAGCCATTTTGGTGCACTCAAGCATGTATTTGTAGTTCAGATTTGAATTATGGACATTAAATGCCTAGAAAACTCAATTAATGAATAGAAAAGGTTAAAGTAACCTTGAATAATCTCAAAGTTAGGCTCGAATCTCCCGTTGTTCCATGTTGCGTGTACAAGAAAATACAAGGCTAGAAGAGGGAGCAATTATCGTTTTGTCGACAAGGGGAGGCATTTCCCTATCAAAACTACGAGGGTTCTTGCGACAGGCTCCGTTTTGTAAGAGGTTTGCAATAAAGCTTGGCCCAAATTGGACAATGTTTTTACCACGACATATATGTGCCATGACGTGACACCATGCCAACTTTCATGACTTTCTGTTGAGTTTTAGATGTACAGGGTTTCAAAAACCAAGATTCCAAATGTTTGAGGACGAGCCATGACACCAATACGGTTGTAATTCATTCCCATTCCTTGCATGGGACCTAAACGTGCACCCTGGACACATGTATAATTTTTCTAGCCATTTTGGTGAATTGGAGCATGTATTTGTAGTGCAGATTTGAAGTATGGACATTAAATGCCTAGGAAACTCAATTGGTGTATATAAAGGTGAAACGAACACTGGATAATTTTAATTCTCAGCACGGTTATCCTATCTTTCCATGTTGCCTGTAGAAGAAAATACAAGGTAAAAAGACACAGTGATTATTGTTTCGCCCAAAACAGGGATACATCTCCCCCTATCGGAACCACGAGGCTTCTTGATAGAAGTTCTGGTTTATAAGAGGCTTGTCATAAAACTTGCGCAAAAATCAACAAAAAAATTTCCTTGACATATATGTGCCATGTCGTGACACCAGGCCAAGTTTTACGATTTTCGCGTGAGTTTAGGATTTACGAGGATTTAAAATCGATATTCTTCTCATGAAATGTTTTCAAATAGCACACGATTCACTCATGAAAGTCGTGTGCCTACCAAACCATGGGCGATGCCCCCCTACTACACACGTGATTTCAGTCGTGCATTCTGATTGCCCGGAACCCAGACCCCACGGATCATACGTCCGCACCGTTGGATGCTCATCCCTTCTGAAAAAATGCAGTTCCGGTTGTGATTTTATTTATATGTGTAAGCACTGTGTGCATGCGTCGTGCTAGCTCACGCTTCCTTATCTACTAAGTTTTTTATATTAATGTTATTATATATCCAAACACGCTATCGTTTCCCGCCACTCCTCCCATCGGTTTCCCGCCTCTTGTCCCATGATTTTCCCGCTGCCAGTGTCAGTGCTCATTGAAGGATAGGCGGCTGCACACCGGCCATGTAAATATCACGAACGGTTTCTAAAAGCACAAATGTGTGTGTAGTAGGGAGTAGATCCCATAGGGTGATGAGCGTGAAACGCCTTAAAGGCAAGTAGGCATATACTATCAGTAAGGGGGGCTTCCCATCCACTAGCCTAGTTGAATAGAACGCAAAAGTTAAGCGTTCTCGGGCTAGAGTAGTCTAAGGATGAGTGACCTGGTGGGAAGTTGCATATCTCAAGCTTCATTTAAATGCTATGATACAATCATTATAGAGATAAATGTCTGTATGGTTACCTGTCATGGCGATTATATAAACCTTGGGATCCTTGTTTTGCTAATTTGTAGACTATGTTTTTTATTGGTTATTTTTTCTTCTAACAATCAAAGAATGATCGACTCTATAAAGACATGTCATGGCGATTATGTAAACCTTGGGATCCTTGTCTTACTAATTGTATACTATTTTCTTATTGGTTATTTTTTGTTCTCAAAAATCAAAGTATGATAGACATTTGTAGGACCGCACAAATTATTCCTTTGACACAACGCAAGAGAAGGGTTTACTCTTTGCTCCATGTGCTATGTTAGAGAAAATCAAGTTTCAACACATGCATTAGACGGCACCCGACCCCTACCCCCCGCCCACCCACCTGCCTTGAAGTTGCGTTCCCAAAATTGAACGTATTTAACCTGGCCGCAGGGGTACGATGTTCAGTTTGTAATGTTACTGATGTAATTGGTGCCCCATCGAACTTATGCTTTCAGTATTTGAACAAATCACACACCAGACCCATACATTTTTCAGGTCACATGCAGGGTATGGGGGGGGGCAGGTGTTCTGATCGAGCATGTCTCCCTTGTGCGGTTTATAGACGCCACACATATTTGTGGGATCCCCAAGGTATATATATTTTCCTTGACTAATAACGAGGGGGCCCACACAATCTATCCCTTTGACCCAACATACAAGAAGGTTTTGACCATGATGGTTTCCTATTGCTATGTGTCCCATGTTAGACCAAATAAAGTTTGAGCGCATGTGTTAGACGACACCCCCCCCCCCCGCCGCATCAAAGTTGGGAAACCGACATCGTATGTATTGGACCTAGCTTGGGGTCGGGTAAGGTGTTCGGTTTGTAATGTAGTTGGTGGCCCATCGTAGTTGTGCATTTGGTTTAAACACATCACACACCACCGTACCCATACATATTTTCGGGCGGCATGCAGTGTGTATGGGGTATGATCGACCACGTCTCCCTTGTGCGTTTTTTTGTGATGACACACATATCTATGGGCTCCCCGAGTGTATATATATCATCCCTTTGACCGAGAACGAGGGGTATGTGTTGGCCATGATGGGTTCCTCCTAGTACGTGTTAGGGCCGATCACCGTCACATGTCCTTCAATCAAAGCGCCAGCTCATGCATTGTCAGGATTCCTTCCCACATGCTGGGATTGATGAGTTCGACCGACACCATACCGTGTGTATCTCGTCCTTAAGTATCTGAATTTCATGGTAGTTGTCTACGTCGAGAGGCAGGTGCCACATATAACTTGTACATTATTATATATTGAAAACACACATCGCCCCTTCCAACATACCTCAGTTTGGGCCGCATGCAAGTGGTGCTGGTTTTGTGGTCCCTCTCGTGTGATTTTTTATGATTGTTCCATCTATTGGCCCAAGAGGTTTATCAAAAACAACAGTTGCCATTTGACCAAATGATAGATTCACTGGTCCGTCTTAAGGTACGTCATGGCGACATGCATTTATGACCAAAGTATCATTATGTCCATCTGCCCCGATAACACGAAGTGGGAGGTGGGTCAAGAACCCTAGCTAGTTACGCCATTATGTGGTTATAGATATATCCAGGCTGCTTTCGGGTTTGCGAGGCAGGTGTCGGTGTCAAAATCGTCCGATCTCGGGTAGAGGGTCCCAAAGTATGCGTCTAAGGATCAAAGGTTGCAGGAGACAAGGGAGACATGATGTTTACCCAGGTTCGGGCCCTCTTGATGGAGGTAAAACCCTATGTCCTGCTTGATTGAATTTGATGAGTATAAGGGTTACAAGAGTTGATCTACCTCGAGATCGTAATAGCTAAAGCCTAGATGTCTAGCCTATATGATTTGTGTTAGCCTCTATGGACTAAACCCTCCGGTTTATATAGACACCGGGGGGGCCTAGGGTTGTACATAGTCGGTTTACAGAGAAAGGAAAATACACATCCGGACATTAAGCTTGCCATCCACGCATAAGAGAGTCCTACCCAGACACGGGGAAGGTCTTCTACCTTGTATCTTCAGGGCCCATTGGTCCGGTCCAAGCTGTACAGTCGGGACACCCGAGGACCCCATAATCCAGGACTCCCTCAGTAGCCCCCAAACTTGTCTTCGTCTTTGCAAGGCGGTTTCTTCATCATAATCCGGACCAATGATAATCCGGCGATAACCTCAATATCTTTTATGATTCCCCCTAATGGTGTTTCGACTTTCGCGCGCAGAGCGAATACGAATGATCCATGCTTTTTTCACAAATAAGCCCTCCACCACGCTCGGGCGACACCTATATAAAGAGATAGGGATCTCCTAAGGCCATCTCACACCGTGCAGACGAGAAAAATGACCAAGTCTAGCCATAAAATAAAGCCTTCCATCACGGCAGCGCCCCGTGGCCATCAAGAGGGCGATTAGCAGACTTGCTCCATGCCTCATCTTCGACTAAGTCGGCTCCAGACGGAGGGCTATCTCCCCCTCGCAGATCTAGTTCCCGTTCAAGCGGGATTATACTCAATCGGCAATGACGCGATGGCTGAGAACTTGCCCAACCCCAATAAGGAGGAGAGGTTGTGCTTCGTCCCGTTTCTGTTACAGGGCCTGTGATTTCCAATCCATCCCTTCCTCCGGGGGTTATTGGAATTTTACCGCATCTAACTGCACAACCTCACACCAGGTTCGATTCTGCACATCTCAGGCTTTGTTGCCCTCTGCGAGTTATTCCTGGGCATCGAGGCCCATTTCGGATTATGGAGGAAATTCTTCTGCCTCTTTCCACGCCATAGAGGGGGTTCCATATTTGAAGTGGGTGGTGCCTAAGTATGACGCATTGCCAGATCTGGATACCTTGCAGGAACTCCTAAAGAAGCATACCCGCACTGGTCTTCGGATGGGTTCTATATGGACGATATTCCGCTGCGGGATCCAGTCAGGCGTGGTCTCACTGAATTTTCCAGAGCTCCTCCAAAGGAGGGCCTCAAGTGGTGTCCACAAAGTCCCAAATAAGAGGACAGTGCAGACATACAGAGGTTTGTCAGCAAGGTCAGGCTTCTAGCCCATTCCGAACTCTCAATAGTTGTAGTCATGGCGATCGCAATAAAGAGGTGTGTGCAGCCTCTTCAATCCAGAGTAACTCCTATAGGGCGTTAAAACGGAGAAGACCATGCACCCCGTTACAGGCGGTAGGGTCCGGATACCCCAGCCGAACTGGCTTCAATTTTGGTCGATCTGTACAAGGGTGAAAAAGAAGATTTTCTCCGATTAAACTATCGAGAGGCCTATTCCATGTACACCCCTATCGAATGGGTAAGATGTACTCTTTGTTGCCACCAACCAGTCATGGAGGAGGATGACCGAGGACGTCTACTGTCCTGCTCCCTAGCCGGAGGATCATATATATGTAGAATTCGACGATGGGGTATTCTATCAGGCGAGCCTTGACGGTTCAGAAGTGGACATCATTGCCGAATACCCTCTCCTTTACCCTTTCTGGATCGTGAGTATCTAGAGGCTTCCTAAGAAGATATCCTCATTTGTATCCTTTCCTGTTGTACTGATCTGGATTTTAACAGGATCGACGCTCCAGTGACCGTATCTCCTCAAGGGCGGCCCCCACGCAAGGCCGTCATTCCAAACGAAAAGGGATCGGGAGTACTGCGGAGACCTCACAGTCTTTGAAGAGGTATGTATACATAATGCATGCCTAGGCATGAGTCTGGATTGTTAACAGTCTCCCCTTTTGTATTTTATTTTTAGGACGAGTACACGGCAAACGGTGGGAAAACGCCCAATCAGCCAAATTTCCAATAATCTGGTGCCGGACTCGTCAGCTAGGACGCAAGCCAATGCCGTGCCCATTCCACCTCCTCAAGAGGATCTGAGTGATGTGTCGGTCATGAATTTCGAAGTGGAGAGCGTGATAAATCACCATCATTTCAAGGAAGCTATGCGTGCTCCATCCTTATTCGAACAAGAATTCACTGCACTGAGTTTGACACATGCATATATCCGAGCCGCTCGAGACGGCCTTGCCGGAGTTATTCAGCTGTTCTCAAAGAAAATACATGTAAAATTTGAGACAATTTTGAATGGTCGTATTGTAAGTGCATCTAGTGCCACTCCTAGTTGCTTTTGGAGTATTAACGACAAACCTAGTTGAGGGACTAATGTGTTTGTGACAATTGCAGGATAACATAGGTAGTGGTCCCTTATTGATTCGGGTTACCTACCATAGATGACCCCTAAAAATGTGTGAAGACATTGAAGAGAATGGTGGTTTGTGAAGATATTCATAGTGAAGATTATGACAGGAGAAGACATTCACGTGAAGACTATGGAGTGCGAAGACATAGTTGTTTTGTAGTTTCCTTTTCTCCTTTGTTGAGTCATAGGAACCACCGTATTGTTAAGTGGGGTCCAAGTGAACAAAGTCAGAGTGACTGAAGTGATGCTCCACCAAATCCTATGTCTTCGAGCAAAGACAATGAGAGCAAATCTTATCCTGAGCTGGATGAGTCAGCTTTACTTGTAGCCAAAGTCAAGCTGACGCGTGTGTTTGAAATCCGACCGTTGGACATGTGTTGGTTCCTTAGTGACCCTGGGTCATTTCTGACAAATCAGGTTAGGTTGCCTCCTGGCTATAAATAGCCCACACCCTACACCCTATAAGTAGCCGAAGTCAAGTCTGTGAAGGTTTGGAAGTCTACCTTGAAGACTTACCAGAGTGATTGGGCAAGGACTGGGTGTCCTTAGCTCGAGGGGAACAAGGTGAAGACGTGGTCTTCTGAGTTGAATCTCAGCCTCCCTAACCTAACGTACAGTTGTCCCAACAACTGGAAGTGGTCTACCAACGCCTTGTCTTCACCAAGAAACTAGTTCTATCCTTCACTTTCCTTTACTTTACAGTTTGTCTTCATGAAGTCAATGCTTGCCTGTATGATCTGATTGAATTAACTGAGTGAAGACTATTTACTATTTGGCTTCATATTGTCTTCCATCCTGATCCTTACTGCCTATTTGTTGATAGTCCTCGTGCTTTCACCTCATTGGAATCTTGACTATGGCTGGTCTAGTGTAGTCTACCTTCTGCTGCATATCAATAGGACTATTTCTACTGTTTTTCTTCAAAGCCCTCGTGTTTTGAAGACTTTCATAAAAATTGCATATTCACCCCCCTCTAGTTGATAACTAGGACTTTCAATTGGTATCAGAGCAAGGTGCTCCCTTGTTTTGTGTGATTCGGTTTAACCACCTAGAGTTTTAGCTATGTCGACTGCAGGGATAATCAAGGTCTCCGCTGCATGCACTGTCTTCGATGGCACTGATTAACCCTACTGAAAGAACAAGATGTGCATGAATCTCGAAGCCATTGACGTCGACCTCTGGTATGTCGTCAAGAATGGCGTTCCCTAGGTCGGTGAAGGTGTCACCGCTGCTGATGACAAGAGGTTCATTCAAATGGATTCGACTGCCAAGAACATCATCTGTGGTCATCTGACCAAAGGACATCACGACTGTGTGAGTGCACTGGAAACTGTGAAGCTACTCTGGGACTAGCTTTCCAAGGTCAACGATGGCGTCTCAACTCAGAGAGACTCAAGGATTGACGTTCTTCGCAACCTCTTCAACCACTTCAAGAGAAATGACAATGAGAATGTCCAGCTCACGTTTGATCGCCTCACTGATATCACAAATGAGCTTCGCGCGCTTGGTGCCACTGAGATCACCAAGCACGAAATCGTCAAGAAGCTTCTGAGATCACTTGACAGCTCATTCGACACCCTGGCCCTGATGATTCTAGAACGTCGTCACTTCAAGACTCTCGATCCGTCTGACATACTTGAGAGACTCAACACACATGAGTTACAATTATCTGAGAAGAGAGACATCTATGGCCCCCACTATGGCCAAACGGGCGCTTTGAAGGCAAATGTTGTGTCCTCATCTAAAGAAGAATCTGACTGCAGTTCTGGGGATCCTAAAGAATTTGGAAGGGAGCTAGCTATGCTCGTGAAGAAGTTCCAGAAGTTCTCCAAGAAGAAAGGCTTCAGAAAGTCTTCAAGATCCAGCTCAAGAAATGAAGAATCTTCCTCTCGTGACGACAAGAATAGAACATGCCACAAATGCAAGAAACCTGGTCACTACATCTCTGAGTGTCCTCAATGGGACAATGATACCAAGAAGAAGAAGAAGAAGCGCAAAGAATATGATTTTGATGACAATAAGAAGAAGAAATCGTCAAAGTATTCTTCAAAGCCTTCATCATACAAGAAGAGCTTATCAAGCAAGGCTCATGCGTTTGATGGCAAGGAAATGGATTCAGAGGAGGAGTCTGCTTGTAAGGAGGCGGTGTTGGAGTCGGAGGAGGAGTCAGATTCAGGTGTGGCCAGCCTGGCTCTAGCTTCAGCATATGTCGCCAAGTCCATCTTCAACACTGAAGACAATGACAACGTCGCCACTGCAGATGCTGATGATGAGGATGATTGTGCTCCCACCTACTGCTTCATGACACGAGGTGCCAAGGTAAACTCACTCGATGATTACTATCAAACATCCAGTGAAGATGACTCTGATTGTGAATCTAAACCTAGCTACAAAACACTTTCTTAAATTGCAACTGAACAACAAAATGCTATGGAACACATTCAAAATTTGCTAGACAAAAGCGATGACCTGTTGAACGTGAAAAAGACTCGAACTCAGTCCTTAATTGAAGACATTAAAAATCTTCATGTTAAGTACCAAGAACCTGAAAGTCGTCATGAGAAGCTTTCTTATGATTATCTTCAAAGGAAGCAAGAACTTGAGAACCTGAGAGCGTCTCATGAAGATCTTCAAAAATAAAATGAGTCACTTCGCGCTCAACAGATTAGTACCGCTCAGTAAAACTTCGAGCCACCATGTTTGAAATGTCTTGAGCATGATAATGATGTCTCTCTTGTTGAACGTTCTACTGCTGCTACTGTTGCTATGTCCTCAACTTCTGATGTGGAAACTAACCCCTCTTCTGAGAATAGCACTACTATTGCTGATGAGAATTCTAGCTTGAAGACATTGCTTGAAATAGGGATGTACAAAAGCCTCAAAGGGCATCAGAATCTTTGTGATGTCCTCAAGAAATAGATTCTGAACCAAAACCCTAGGAATGTGGGTGTTGGGTTCGAGAGGAAAATGAATGTTGATGGTTCATACTGGAAACCTGATCAATACCCCACAACCACATGGGTTGCTACAAAGGGATCTTTAGTGGATCCATCTACCTTATCTGGCTTCACTTGTGCTAACCCGATAATCATTGATGAATCCTTTAATGCAAACTATAAACTATTTAAGAATCAGAATGGTGAAGTTTTTGCTAGGTATATTGGTACTAACTGCAGGAATGGGCCACCTTTGAAGAAGATCTAGGTGCCCAAAAGTTGTCTTGAGAAGCTTCCTGTGAATGTCATCATGACCCTACCTGGGAAGAAGACAAACCCCGGACCAAAGGCTTCATATGGTCCAAAGGCTTCATACAGAAAGTGGACTCATCAGAGTCACCCTAACGCCAATGTTTCATATGGAAAGCATACTCAGACATATGAATATGAGCGGGTTTCATCAAACCACTAAGTTCATAAGACCAAGAACTATTCTGCTTATTCTTATGAGTATTATTCACCTCCTACAAGGCTATTTGCTAGGGCTCCTAAGCCTAAATTCTCAGATGCTGCACCTAGACTCATTGCTTCTAAGCCACCCCTTAAGATGTGGGTGGTTAAGAAGAATTAACTCTCTTTTGCAGGGAATGGTCTCTAGCCAAAAATCAAAAGCTTCTAATGATTATGCTGGGGACCTAAAACTTCTTGTGGGACGCAAGATAAAATGCGAAAATGGTCTTACTATGTATTTCGTCCCGGGATTTCTTGAAAAACATCCTATCTACCCTAACCAGGATCTGAACTTTCATAATATGCTTGTTTGTCAAATGTTTATGCTTCACACTTCTCTTGCTGAAGCCTATCCCCCAACTACAATGTAGAGTACGACACCGAAGGCTTCAAAGTGGATCATGGACAGTGGATGCACTAACCACATGACTAGTGATCGAAGTCTTCTGACAAAGTGTCACATCACATTTGCTGGCACTGGTAAAAGAAAAGTATTGGGCCTAGGTAGAGTTGCAATCTCAAGGGAACAACATATGGATAAAGTCATGCTTGTTGAATCCCTTGGTTTCAACTTAATGTCTGTCTCAATGCTTTGTGACCTGAACATGATCCTGATATTTGGAAAATATTGTTGCCTTGTGCTTATGGCATCTGACAAATCTCTAGTATTCGAAAGATATCAAAAGGACGATCTGTATATGGTAGATTTTTCCGCAGTACCACAGCTGGCCGTATGTCTTCTAGCAAAAGCTTCAGAGTGCTGGCTCTGGCATCGAAGGCTAGGGCATGTTGGCATGAGGAACTTGCACACTCTCGCGAAGAAGAAGCATATCATAGGCATCGAGGTCGTCAAGTTCAAGAAGGATCATCTATGCGGTTCCTGCGAAGCTGGAAAGATGACTAGGGCCAAGCATCCCTCGAAGACAATCATGATGACGACACATCCCTTCGAGCTGCTTCACATGGACTTATTTGGCCCTACTTGCTACTCTACCCTCACTACCACTGCTTGCCTCTATGGCTTCGTCATTGTTGATTATTACTCAAGATATACATGGGTGAACATAATTCTCGACAAGAATGAAGTGTACTATGTCTTCACATGATTCGCCAATCGCGCCATGACCAACTATGGCATCAAGATCAAGCAAATCAGAAGTGACAACGGCATAGAATTCAAGAGCATCGTCCTCGACACTTATCTTGATAAATTAGGCATCACACATGAGTTCTCAGTTCCATACACACCTCAGCAAAATGGCATCATGGAGTGCAAGAAGAGAACCCTCATTGAGATGGCACGGACAATGCTTGATGAGTACAAGACACCAAGGAAATTCTAGCCTGAAGCCATTAATAATGCATGCCACGTCATCAACCGTGTTTATCTTCACAAACTTCTAAAGAAGACATCATATGAGCTCCTGAGTGGTAAAAGCCAAATGTCAGCTATTTTCAGAGTATTCGGTGCTAGGTGCTGGATCAAGGATCCACATCACACTTCAAAATTTGCACCGAAAGCACATGAAGGTTTTATGCTTGGCTATGGAAAATATTCACACTCCTATAGAGTCTTCAATCGCTTTCACTACAAAGTGGTTGAAACTATGGATGTGCGGTTCGATGACACTAACAGCTCGCAAAGAGAACACCTGCCAAATGTGCTAGATGAAGCCTCACCAAGTGAATGTATCAAGCTTATGGGCACTGGAGAAATCATACCTTCAGAGGCTCGGGCTAAAGAGGAAATCATCATTTCTGCACCTAATTAACCCAAAGACACTGCTCAGCCTGAAGCCAATGACGACTACAAGAAATATGTCAACTTGCGACCATCACTATTGATCACTCAAAGGTAATTGTTTTTCATTTGTGACCTTTTTGTGACCAAAAACAGATGGTCAAAAGCTGGCGGTCGTAAACTGAAATTAGCGACCTTCTCTGTCAGAAGGTCGTGGAATTCTATGACCAAAACAAACGGTCATTGATTATATGACCTTCTATTTTGGTCACTAGCTGTCTGCCATGGCCACGTCGGATCCGACGTGGCAATCTGACATGGCAAAATTGCGACCAATTGAAAAGGTCGTTGATAAGATTCAGCCCGGTCCGATTAGGTGTCTATATGGGCCGAGCCCATTAATTCAGCCCATTTAGTATGTTTTCCCTGGTAATTTCTGCACGGGCCATACCTCCATATTAGGGGGCCTCGGCCTTTTTTGCAATATTTTTTTCTGAGGCTTTTTTGTTTCACTTTTTAAGCAGACCAATGCTTGTTGGGCTGTGGCCTTTTTCAGCCCAATTAGTTGCCCAGTATTAGATCTCGGATTTTGAAATAAATGTTTGGACAAAATTTTTTGGGCACAAGACCTCTTTAATCCAATTACACACATGCATCCGACATTGTTTCATATTCAAATCAGGAAAAATCAATGTCGAATTCAAATCATCCATCATATCACATCACATAACACATCTCCCAGGTTTAGATAACATAACAAAATCATCTCAAGAATACATTTCCTTACACAGGAATTATGGCACATCTGCTACTATCCTAACATGTACGTATATGCATGTGCGCTTGCTTGACCGGCACATGCATCACTGTAGCAGCCAAGCAAGTAGGCATCGTTGACGTCAACTCACAGCTTTCCTCGCACTAGAGAAAGAATCAAAACAAAAAATATTAGTAACTTTAAATCAGAAAGTATATCCACATCACCATAAAATAGTCGCAGACCATCACACAGAAGCCAAATTCTATGAACTGATGATTAGTAGACACAGACATGATTCAGCTACGTAATGGCTACAACAAGCAAAAGTGACAAGTGTGTAAACAAGCTGCTAGTGTACACAAGGTGATTGAGCTCCTGTTGTTTAGTACGTATACACGGTAGGCTACTGATGCTAGTGTTCTAAACCAACAGAGCTTGCTATAGGAGCATAAAAATAGGGAGCTAGGGCTAGAAGATGGAGCCGACTCACCGGAGAGCTTGTGGTCGCCGCCGTCACGCCGGTCGCCTCAAGAAGCACCACCGCGCCAGAGACGGTGCTAGACGTGAGAAAGAGCAGAGCACCTGCTGCGTCCATTTCAAAATAGAACAAGAACAAAAAATTAGGAAGGTTTGCAAACTCATTCATTCTCTGGGCAGTTTGATTCGTTTGACAGACAGCAGCAGGATGAGGGTACCATCTCAATTTTAACAGCAACAGTAGCGGTAGGAATGTAGGATTAAGTTGGACAGATAAATGAACAGGAGGGAGCAGGGAGCGACCTTGTGCGTGGGGTGGTGGTTGTAGGGCTGGACGTCGAGCTCGTGGGGCTTCTGGCTAGGCAGTACCAGCAGGCTCTAGAAGCTTCCATCGCACGGAATTTCGGCAACAACGGTAGTGCAGATTGTCTCCCGGGCAGTTTGGCTCGCAGGATTGATCCGTGAGGAAACCCAAGCTTCCTCAGCAGATCGAAGTCATGGTTTTCGGGTTTGTCACTGCCGTAATCACACGCAGAGTTAGCATCAAAGATTTCTTTCAGTTTCAGCACATGAAAAGAAAACTAAAAGTTGTCTAAAGATATACATGTGTGGAAAAGCTAAAAGTTCTCCACTGCCTGTAATGTTCTTTACCACACGTATATAGCGCAACCGCTGACTGCCCACGCTGCGGCATGGTATTCCGGCATCGGGCAAACACTCTATTTTTCTTTTCATATGTTTAAATTTAGGGGCGCTTCTATTCTTCTTGTCATAATAAGTGGCTAGAGCCTTCTTTGTTTGGTGAAGGTGCCGGTGGTATGCACGTCTGTATTTACAAGAACAACACCTGGGCTTTTTGTATGAGTAAGGAAAGGATAGATGATTTTTTTAAGATCCACAAACCCAGGCACAACAAGTTTTTACCAGACTGTCAACATATATAAAGTATTGCAGTTATGTTTACAATCAGGTAGACACACTTGGCATATGCACAACAATTAGAATCTACCAACATGTGATAAGAACAAAGAACCTACCTATTGGATTTGATTAAATTTCTCTCTCTGCTCATCCTCAAGCGCAACTCCACCGAGAACAAAATCCTTTATTTGGCCTGGCAAGGAAATGAAAAAGCACCATTAGGAACGGAAAATGCATATGAGACAGCTATCTATCAAGCACTTGACTGAAAACAACAAGAAATCGTCATCCTCTACCTCTAGTCTAGTACCAAATCCCCACAAAATCATGCGGGCCAAAGTCACAAGCACAAAAGCTGGTTACAGCCAGGATCTATGGTAATTTTCTAGTATGCACTAGTATTGCTGGATAACTCGTCTAGCAAGACAAAATACACATGATAAACTCGTCGGGCGTACACGGCGGGCTTGCTGCAACCACAAAATAACAAGCCCTCTAAAATCTACTGCCCATGTTCCTGTTATTGTTTGTTCTTTCATTCATCACCCTAGCATAGCAGATTCTATCTAGCTAAATGAAAAGTATCAGCGACCAGAACCATGTAGGCAACAATATAAATACTGAATTACAACAACAGACATGCTTTGAAAACTACATTACATATTACAGCAGCATGATAAAAATGTACTCAAATGTATTCACAGAAGCACACAGACTATATAGTCCTTCCACAATTGGAGTAAGAAATGCAAGGATAGTTATAACTTGGAAGTTTCGCACTAATAGCCTAATAGCAAATTTCAAATAAAAACAATATTAATTCTACTATTATATGCCAAAGTAGAAAAGAAAGCCTCGCAGTTCCCTTAGTTATCACAAAAGTAATATACCACTTTGCTCCAACCTTCCGTGGGCGGAAAGAGACAACATGGATCACATATGATATGTGCTCGCCACAGAGGCAAGCTCGCAGAAACAAACAAAGTGCCTGGTAGAATATGATGACACTATTTTTCTCAGGCGAGGAAATAAAAAATTCAATAACATAAACTAATTTCAGGGACCATAATGGCGCTGCATCAAGTGCAGTTCAATTTCATGCCTATATCATATGAAATTAAGCAATAGCAAAGGTACGATTCACCTGCAACTATTCCTACTTAATTACTTATGCCAAGTGACACGACATCTAGAGGAATGAACAGACTTGTCACACATCGCCAAGTAGGCCACATATATATTCTATGTTGATTGAGCGGCATTAAAACCTAGGGGGCAATGCGTGTCTCTCCAGCTATAGATGCAGATAATATTGTCAGTATTGATTTACGACGATAAGGAAGACATAGTAAAGCCATATGAAGTCAAAACGTAAGAGCGAGCTCCACAATGGAAAGAAGCCAGCACAAAACACTGAGTACAATATGTACAAGAATGCTTCCTAGTAAGGAAGTGACTACATAGTAAGAATGTAAAAGTTATGAACAACCATGTCCAAATTCATGTAAACAATATGCATCCATGATATTCATAACTTTGGACCCGAAGGTCTGAGGTAAACTACTCACACTTCATTGGAGAGGCTATGGTGTTGATGTAGAAGCCCTCCGTGATGGATGCCCCCTCCGGCGGAGCTCCGGAACAGGCCCCAAGATGGGATATCGTGGATACAGAAGGTTGCGGCGCTAGAATTAGGTTTTTGGCTCCGTATCTGATCGTTTGGGGGTACGTAGGTATATATAGGAGGAAGGAGTATGTCGGTGGAGCAACAGGGGGCCCATGAGGGTGGAGGGCGCGCCTGGGGGGTAGGGCGCCCCCCTACCACATGGCCTCCCTGTTGGTTGCTTGACGTAAAGTCCAAGTCTCCTGGGTCTTGTTCGGTGAGAAAATCATGTTCCCGAAGGTTACATTCCGTTTGGACTCCGTTTGATATTCCTTTTCTTTGAAATCCTAAAATAGGCAAAAACAACAATTCTGGTCTGGGCCTCCGGTTAATAGGTTAGTCCCAAAAATAATATAAAAGTGGATAATAAAGCCCAATAATGTCCAAAACAGTAGATATTATATCATGGAGCAATAAAAAATTATAGATACGTTGGAGACGTATCGAGCATCCCCAAGCTTAATTCATGCTCGTCCTCGAGTAGGTAAATGATAAAAACAGAATTTTTGATGTGGAATGCTACTTGGCATAATTTCAATGTAATTCTTATTAATTGTGGTATGAATATTCAGATCTGAAAGATTCAAGACAAAAGTTTAATATTGACATAAAAATAATAATACTTCAAGCATACTAACAAAGCAATCATGTCTTCCCAAAATAACATGGCCAAAGAAAGTTATCCCTACAAAATCATATAGTTTGGCTATGCTCTATCTTCACCACACAAAGTATTTAAATCATGCACAACCCCGATGACAAGCCAAGCAATTGTTTCATACTTTTGACATTCTCAAACTTTTTCAATCTTCATGCAATACAAGAGCGTGAGCCATGGATATAGTACTATATGTGGAATAGAATGGTGGTTGTGGAGAAGACAAAAAAGGGAGAAGATAGTCTCACATCAACTAGGCGTATCAACGGGCTTTGGAGATGCCCATCAATAGATATCAATGTGAGTGAGTAGGGATTGCCATGCAACGAATGCACTAGAGATATAAGTATATTAAAGCTCAACAAAATAAAGTAAGTGGGTGTGCATCCAACTTGCTTGCTCATGAAGACCTAGGGCATTTTGAGGAAGCCCATCATTGGAATATACAAGCCAAGTTCTATAATGAAAAATTCCCACTAGTATATGAAAGTGACGAAATGAGAGACTCTCTCTCATGAATATCATGGTGCTACTTTGAAGCACAAGTGTGGTAAAGGATAGTAACATTGTCCCTTCTCTCTCTTTCTATCATTTTTTTATTTGGGCATTTTCTCTTTTTTTATGGCCTCTTTTTTTCATCTGGAGTCTCATCCCGACTTGTGGGGGAATCATAGTCTCCATCATCCTTTCATCACTAGGACAATGCTCTAATAATGATCATCATCACACTTTTATTTTCTTACAACTCAACAATTACAACTCGATACTTAGAACAAAATATGACTCTATATGAATGCCTCCAGCGGTGTGTCGGGATATGCAATGAATCAAGACTGACATGTATGAAAGAATTATGAATGGTGGCTTTGCCACAAATATGATGTCAACTACATGATCATGTTAATCAATATGACAATGATGGAGTGTGTCATAATAAACGGAACAGTGGAAAGTTGCATGACAATATATCTTGTAATGGCTATGTAAATGCCATAATAGGTAGGTATGGTGGCTATTTTGAGGAAGGTATATGTTGGGTGTATGATACTGGCGAAAGGTGCGCGGTATTAGAGAGGCTAGCAATGGTGGAAGGAAGAAAAGTGCGTATAATCCATGGACTCAACATTAGTCATAAAGAACTCATATAATTATTGCAAAAATCTACAAGTTATCAAAGCAAAGTATTACGCGCATGCTCCTAGGGGGATAGATTGGTAGGAAAAGACCATCGCTCGTCCCCGACCGCCACTCATAAGGAAGACAATCAAAAAATAAATCATGCTCCGACTTCATCACATAACGGTTCACCATACGCGCATGCTACGGGAATCACAAACATTAACACAAGTATTTCTCAAATTCACAACTACTCAACTAGCACAACTTTAATATCACCATCTTCATATCTCAAAACAATTATCAAGCATCAAACTTCTCATAGAATTCAACTCACTCATAAGAAAGTATTTACTATTCTTGAATACCAAGCATATTAGGATTATTTAAGCAAATTACCATGCTATTTAAGACTCTCAAAATAGTCTAAGTGAAGCATGAGAGATCAATAGTTTCTATAAAACAATTCCACCACCGTGCTCAAAAAAATATAAGTGAAGTACTAGAGCGAAACTATATAACTCAAATGATATAAGCGAAGCACATAGAGTATTCTAACAAATTCCAAATCATGAATGGCTCTCTCAAAAGGTGTGTACATCAAGGATGATTGTGGTAAACTAAAAAGCAAATACTCAAATTATACAAGACGCTCCAAGCAAAACACATATCATGTGGTGCATAAAAATATAGCTCCAAGTAAAGTTACCGATAGAAGTAGACGAAAGAGGGGATGCCTTCCGGGGCATCCCCAAGCTTTGGCTTTTAGGTGTCCTTAGATTATCTTGGGGTTCCATGGGCATCCCCAAGCCTTGGCTCTTGCCACTCCTTGTTCCATAATCCATCAAATCTTAACCCAAAACATGAAAACTTCACAACACAAAACTTAAAGTAGAAAATCTCGTGAGCTCCGTTAGCGAAAGAAAACAAAAGACCACTTCAAGGTACTGTAATGAGCTCATTATTTATTTATATTGGTGTTAAACCTACTGTATTCCAACTTCTCTATGGTTTATAAACTATTTTACTAGCCATAGATTCATCAAAATGAGCAAACAACACATGAAAAACAGAATCTGTCAAAAAACAGAATAGTCTATAGTAATCTATAGCTAGCGCAAGATCTGGAACCCCTAAAATTCTAAAATAAATTTCTGGACGTGAGGAATTTATCTATTAATCATCTACAAAACGAATTACCTAAATACCACTTTCCAAATAAAAATGGCAGCAGTTCTCGTGAGCGCTAAAGTTTCTGTTTTTTACAGCAAGATAACAAGACTTACCCCAAGTCTTCCCAACGGTTCTACTTGGCACAAACACTAATTAAACACAAAAAACACAACCAAAACAGAGGCTAGATAAATTATTTATTACTAAACAGGAGGAAAAAGCAAGGAATAAAAATAAAATTGGGTTGCCTCCCAACAAGCGCTATCGTTTAACGCCCCTAGCTAGGCATAAAAAGCAAGGATAGATCTAGGTATTGCCATCTTTGGTAGGCAATTCTTCAATGAGACATATATTATCCTTAGAAATTTCTTTATTTTTATTGATTATCAAACTTTTAGGCACAAGATCGAAAAATTCATTTGTAACAAATGGTTCCTTAATGATAGCAAAAAGATTGGGATGAATACTTATAGATTTGAGATCCGCAGTTTCCTTACTAGAGGATTCACCCTTATTTTTAGGAACATACATAAGCTTGAAAATTTTAGTAGGAGGACTTGGAGTATTCTTTTCGGAAGAAAAAGTGGTTCCCAAGTTGGTAATAATACCCTCAATTTTATCGATTCTAGTGGAATCCTGGTTTATTTTCTCATTAACTATAGGTTCCTTTTCTTTAATATTTTTCAAAGTGACTCCTACTTTAGATCCATATTGAGTGATTCGGTTGTGGATATTTTTATCCAAATTTTTAATTAACTCTACAGTAGCAACCTTATTTTCAATAATTTCAAGTCTTTGCATTACATTCTCCAAAGTTAACATAGTTCCATTAACCAAAAGAGGTGGTGAGCCAAACAAATCTATCATAGCATTATAAGAATCAAAAGTATGGCTACCCAAGAAGTTCCCTCCGGGAATGGTATCAAGGATATATCTGTACCAAGGAGTAGCGCCTACATAAAAATTGCAAAGAAGAACAGAAGTGGATTGCTTCCTGGTAGATCTATTTTGATCATTGCAAATTCTATACCAAGCGTCTTTTACATTTTCTCCCTCCCTTTGCTTAAAATTTGGAACTTCATTCTCGGGAGACAACGGAGAAGAAAAGGGACTAGCCATAATGACAGGAAAATAGAAAGAGGCGAACGAAAAAGAGAGGGAGGATAGAGAGAGAGAGGGCGAATAAAACGACAAGGGTGAAATGGGGGAGAGGAAAACGAGACGCAAATGGCAAATAATGTAATGCGGGAGATAAGGGTTGTGATGGGTACTTGGTATGTTGAATTTTGTGTAGACTCCTCGGCAATGGCGCCAGAAATGCCTCGTTGTTGGGAGTCAAATCTTGACTTGCGCGAACCTCCCCGGCAACGGCGCCAGAAATCTTTCTTGCTACCTCTTGAGCACTGCGTTGGATTTCCTTGAAGAGGAAAGGATGATGCAACAAAGTAGCGTAAGTATTTCCCTTAGTTTTTGAGAACCAAGGTATCAATCCAGTAGGAGGTTGCGCGAGTCCCTCGTACATGCACAAAACAAATAACTCCTCACAACCAACGCGATAAGGGGTTGTCAATCCCTTCACAGTCACTTACGAGAGTGAGATCTGGTAGATATGATAAGATAATATTTTTGGTATTTTTGTGATAAAGATGCAAAGTAAAATAAAATCAAAGTAAAAAGCAAAGGAAATAACTAAGTATTGGAAGATTAATATGATGAAGATAGACCCGGGGGCCATAGGTTTCACTAGTGGCTTCTCTCAAGAGCATAAGTATTTTACGGTGGGTGAAGGAATTACTGTTGCGCAATTGACATAATTGAGCATAGTTATGAGAATATCTAGGTATGATCATGTATATAGGCATCACATCCGAGACAAGTAGACCGACTCCTGTCTACATCTACTACTATTACTCCACTCATCGACCGCTATCCAGCATGCATCTAGAGTATTAAGTTCATGAAAATAGAGTAACGCCTTAGGCAAGATGACATGATGTAGAGGGATAAACTCGTGTAATATGATAAAAACCCCATCTTGTTATCCTCGATGGCAACAATACAATACGTGCCTTGCTACCCCTACTGTCACTGGGAAAGGACCCCGCAAGATTGAACCTAAATCTAAGCACTTCTCCCATTGCAAGAATGATCAATCTAGTAGGCCAAACCAAACTGATAATTTGAAGAGACTTGCAAAGATAATGAATCATACATTAAAGAATTCAAAGAAGATTCAAATATTGTTCATAGACAATCTTCATCATAAACCCATAATTCATCGGTCTCAACAAACACACAGGAAAAACAAGATTACATCGAATAAATCTCCACAAGAGAGGGGGAGAACATTGTACTGAGATCTAAAAAGAGAGAAGAAGCCATCTAGCTAATAACTATGGACCCGAAGGTCTGAGGTAAACTACTCACACTTCATCAGAGAGGCTATGGTGTTGATGTAGAAGCCCTCCGTGATGGATGCCCCCTCCGGCGGAGCTCCGGAACAGGCCCCAAGATGGGATCTCGTGGATACAGAAGGTTGCGGCGGTGGAATTAGGTTTTTGGCTCGGTATCTGATCGTTTGAGGGTACGTAGGTATATATAGGAGGAAGGAATATGTCGGTGGAGCAACAGGGGGCACACGAGGGTGGATGGCGCGCCGGGAAGGGGGGGGGGTAGGCGCACCCCCTACCTCATGGCCTCCCCGTTGGTTGCTTGACGTAGGGTCCAAGTCTCTTGGGTCTTGTTCGGGAGAAAATCATGTTCCCAAAGGTTTATTCGGTTTGGACTCCGTTTGATATTCCTTTTCTTCGAAACCCTAAAATAGGCAAAAACATCAATTCTTGGCTGGGCCTCCGGTTAATAGGTTAGTCCCAAAAATAATATAAAGTGGATAATAAAGCCCAATAATGTCCAAAACAGTAGATAATATAGCATGGGGCAATCAAAAATTATAGATACGTTGGAGACATATCACAGGGGTGGAGGGACGGAACCCTAGAGCGTCGACCGACCTGCTCGACTCGATCTGGGGCATAGGGTAGGGAGGAACGAGGTGGGCGGTGGGTGAGGAGCACGGCGAGGTTGGCGGTGGGTGGGAGGAAGGGTTGCCACGCGGGGAGAGGACTGGATCTCCGTCATCCTTGGTTGAGGGGAGAGGAGGGGGTGAGACGGAGGACTGGATCGGGAGGGGACGGCGGCGGCAGCGAGGAGATGGGGGGATCTGAGCTAGGGTTTGGGCTGCGGGTGGGGTATCTCTTTTTCAATTTTTTCCCTTTTTCTATAGATAGATGGATGGATGTGGGATGGAAAGATGGATGGATGGATGGGCGCCATGTCATCGATCCATGGGAATGGTTCTGATTGGTTCAGAAAACCAATGATTTAAAAGAGTTTTCAAGTACTGAAACTAGAGGGATTTCGTGAAGTAGCTATCAAAAATATTTTGCAAAAGGGTACCACACAAATTTTCACTATAGTTAGACCATATTTTATGGATAAGGACCAATTTTACGCATTTCTGATCTTTCTAGCTATTTTTAATCATTTTCTGAGTGGCAAAAATGGTTATTATTTGTGAAGAGCCTACCAAATATTTGTTGTAAAATTGGACTCCATCAATTTTCTCAAATACTAGTCCATATTTAATATACAATTGACCAAATGGTTGGCTGTCAAAAGCTTTAATCCACCTCGCGTGAAAAAGACAAATTTTCGACGATTCAGCTGGAAGCGGGTCAAATTTGAACTGTCGCCGCCTCATAGTTTGCTCTTTATTTTTTCCAGAAATCATCTCTAGGTACATAACTATCTATTTAATCAGAGAAACATCAAAAAGTTTCCAAGATGCAACAACTAGCTAGGAACGGTCAAGCCCGCCGTTTTGACCGCATTTTGAAACGGGCATAAAAAATTCAAAAAAAACAAAAAATTTGAAAACCTTCGCATTGTATCTTCATATGTGACCAAGTTTCCAGGAAAAATAATAAACTTGTAACACAGCAATTATTTTAAAAAAGTGTTCTCAGAAATGAGCTATCATGCATGAAAATTCATGGCTTTCAAGCCAAATGATCAATCATATGGCCACATTCATGGCATAGTTTGTTCAAATGATCTCATATTGTGCACAAGGGTGCATCTTGGAATTCCAAACAATGTTGACTAAGGGATTTTTCATTTTCTTTGCACGGAAAATTCATTTTCCATTTTTCGAGTGCCCGAAATGAGGTTTTTTGTGAAGGAACTACCAAATAAATGTTGTAAAAATGGACCAAATTAATTTTATAAAATACTAGGCCATGTTTAATGCACAATTAACCAAATGGTTGGGTGTCAAAAGCCTTGATCCACATCTGGTGAAAAAGACAAATTTCCGCTGATTGGGTAGGAAGCGGGTCAAATTTGAACTGTAGCTGCCTCATAGTTTGCTCTTTATTTTTTTCCAAAAATCATTTCTAGGTACATAACTATATATTCAATAAGAGAAATCTCAAAAGGTTTCCAAGATTCAACAACTAGCTAGGAACGGTCAAGCCCGCCGTTTTGACCGCATTTTGAAACGGGCATAAAAAATTCAAAAAAATTCAAAAAAATTGGAAAACCTTCGCATTGTGTCATAATATGCGACCAATTTTCCAGGAAAAATAATAAACTTGTAATATTGCAATTATTTTTAAAAAGTGTTCTCAGAAAAGAGCTATCATGCGAGAAGATTCAGGGTTTTCAAGCCAAATGATCAATCTTATAGCCACATTAATGGCATAGTTTGTTCAAATGATCTCATATTGTGCACAAGGGTTCATCTTCAAAATCCAAACAATGTTGCCAAAGGGAGTTTTTATTTTCTTTGCACAGAAAATTCATTTTCCATTTTCTGAGTGCCCGAATTGAGTTCTTTTTGTGAAGGACCTACCATATATTTGTTGCAAAATTGGACCAAATCGTTTTTATAAAATACTAGGCCATATTTGATTCACAATTGACCAAATGGTTGGGTGTCAAAAGCCTTGATTCACCTCTGGTGAAAAAGACAAATTCCCGCCGATTCAGGAGGAAGCGGGTCAAATTTGAACTGCAGCTGCCTCATAGTTTGCTATTTATTTTTTCAGAAAATCATTTCTAGGTACATAAGTATCTATTTAATCAGAGAAACATCAAAAGTTTTACAAGATTGAACCACTAGCTAGGAACGGTCAAACCCGCTGTTTTGATCGCATTTCGAAACGGGCATAAAAAATTCAAAAAAAATCAAAAATTGGAAAACCTTCGCATTGTATCATTATATGTGACCAAGTTTCCAGGAAAAATAATAAACTTGTAATACAACAATTATTTTAGAAAAGTGTTCTCAGAAATGAGCTATCATGCGTGAAGATTCAGGGTTTTCAAGCCAAATGATCAATCTTATGGCCACATTCATGGCATAGTTTGTTCAAATGATCTCATATTGTGCACAAGGGTGCATCTTGGAATTCCAAGTAATGTTGCCTAAGGGAGTTTTCATTTTTTTTGCACGGAAAATTCATTTTCCATTTTTTGAATGCCCAAAATGAGTTTTTTATGAAGGAGCTACCATATATTTGTTGCAAAATTGGACCAAATCATTTTTATAAAATATTAGGCCAAATTTAATGCATAATTGACAAAATGGTTGGGTGTCAAAAGTTTGTATCCATCACTTGTGAAAAAGAAAAATTTCTGCCGATTCAGTAGGAAGCGGGTCAAATTTGAACTGCATCTACCTTATAGTTTGCCCTTGATTTTTTACAAAAATAATTTCTAGGTATATAAGTATCTATTTAATCAGAAATACATGGTTGGTGGCGATACATTGAGGTTTGCATGGTGGACGAGGGCCCGAACTCCAGAGCGTGTAAACTCGCATTACCGCCGCATGGTCACCGCGTGACCGTGGCATTGCCATGTGTTCTGGGCGGCCTAGGCATGTCTAGGGGGTTGGGTACTCCCCAGGCAGGTGCTAGGAAGAAAACGAACATAATATTCTCACGAGGAGACCGAACTATGCTCAAACAGGAATTAGCAGCCAAGTGTTTGATTAGCGATATGGGAAATGCACGTGGCCAATGGGCGTGAGTTTTGGATGAGGATGATCATCTACTAAGAAGATTGTGTTTACAATTTTTTAGCTCAAAAGGAGGAGCCTAGGTGGTACTTTCTTTGCAAAGTACCACACTGGACAGAAATATGAATGTTGAAGCTGGGCTCGAAATAATGAAATTTGGTGGAGGATGGTTATTTGGGCATAGGAAAGCACTGTAGAAAATTGATACCATTTGGACATGCCAAAGTGGTAATTCCTTCACAATGCTATTCCCTGGACATAAACTACGGAAAATTAGCGAGAGAAATTGGATATATGAAATGATCTCAAATTTGGTTTAGGTAAGTTACATAGGTATGGTCATGCCCTGGTAAATTTTCAGATCATTTGGGTAAGCCTAGATAGTACTTACTTCACAAAGCTTCTCTCGAGATAGAAATTTTGGAAATTTCCTGAGAAAGATTTACCAAGAAAATGGTGCTGAATATTATAATGTTGCAATGATTTGGGTATGGAAGAGTGCTTCAAAAAGTTTGAGGGTAATAGGAGGGATCTGGATAACACTTGCTTTGCAATGTGCCAATCTGTCCATAAAATATAAATTGAACCTGGGCTCACATGGATGATTTGACTGAGCTGCAATTCGGAGGAGGGTGATAATTTGGGCATATGAAGGAACTGTATAAATTTCATGTCATTTGGATCTATAAAAATGGTACTTCCTTCACAATGCTTCTAGGTGGAAAAAAACTTTGGAAATTTGCCGAGGAAGATTTACTGGGCAAATGGAGCTGAATTTTGTCATGAGGCAATGATTTGGATAGAAAGAGTGCCCAAAAATTTTGAGGGCAGTCAAGAATATATGAATAGCACTTCTTTCACAAAGTATTGTTGTGAACAAAATAGGAAAATGAATATTGTTGAATTATTTTTGAACTAGGCAAGGAAGGATTTTTACATATTTGAAGAAGATATGACCGACAGAGTTTATGAGATTTTTTTGGGGAATTTTGGGAATGACAGAAATATAGGTTGCTTCACAACCTAGGGCAAAAATTGACACATGGACATGACACATAGGCAAAACTGTTGAGGTGGCGCCTTGTCATAGCAATCCACCACAATTTACAAGGTTATGACCATCTATATTTATCGTCATCAGCTAGAAATAAGGTAGCAGACCAGTGATGTGTGCTTTATGACCATTTCGTGTAAGGAAATTACGACCTTTCTGACCAAAATGGTCGATATAGTTGAGGGTTTGGAGCCCCCCGAATAGCTTTTGACCAATTGATCTCAAATGGTCGTAGATCTATGACCAATTCTTCCAGGGTCACTGATAGAAGGTCACTAGTTGACATATTTCTTGTAGCGGATGAAGATGAAGACAATGATCTGCATGGGCAAAATCTTCGTCCAGTCCATTCACGTGTTGCAAATTAAGTATAGATTGAGAAGATTATTGATAGCATCAATGCACTTGGACTACTCACTCGTTCAAGGGCAACACGGCTTGTAAATTTTTGCGGGCACTTTGCATTTGTCCCAATATCCAAACCCAGGAAAGTTGATGAAGCCTTCATGGAACCTGAATGGATTCAAGCTATGCAAGAAGAGCTTTAACAGTTCAAGTTGAACAATGTATGGGAGCTAGTGAAGCGCCCTGATCCTCGTAAGCACAAAATCATTGGCACCAAATGGATTATCGCAACAAACAAGATGAGCATTGTCAAGTCGTCAGAAACAAGGCTCGTCTCGTTGCTCAAGGTTGAAGGGATTGACTTCGATGAAACATTTGCTCCTGTGGCTAAGCTTGAAGCCATTTGTATTCTGCTAGCCTATGCCAACCACAACAACATTCTTCTATACCAAATGGATGTAAAGAGAGTCTCAATGGCAAAATTGAAGAAGAAGTGTATGTTTCTCAACCACCTGGTTTTGAAGACCCAAACCATCCTGACATGGTATACAAGCTCAACAAGGCACTGTATGGCCTCAAACAAACACCTCGAGCTTGGTATGACAAACTCAAAGACTTCCTGAAGAGCAAAGGCGTCAAACTTGGTTCCCTAGATCCGACACTCTTCACGAAGACATATGATGGTGAACTATTTGTTTGCCAAATCTATGTGGATGACATTATCTTCGGCTGCACTGACAAGAGATACAGTGATGTGTTTGGGCATATGATGCAAGAGCAATATCAGATGTCCATGATGGGTGAGCTAAAATTCTTCCTTGGTCTTCAAATCCGTCAGCAGAGTAATGGCATCTTCATTTCACAACAAAAATACCTCAAAGATTGCCTGAAGAAGTTTGGAATGCAAGACTCCAAAGGGTACACGATGCCAATGCCAACCAAAAGTCATCTGGGTCCCGACGACAATGGTAAAGAGTTAGATCAAAAGGTATACCGCTCCATGATTGGTTCTTTACTCTATTTATGTGTATCTAGGCCCGACATAATGCTTAGCATTTGCATGGGTGCCCGATTTCAAGAGGCACCAAAGGAATCACAACACTTAGCTGTGAAGCCAATTCTTCGATATTAGGCTTACACCACAATGCTAGGACTATGGTATCCAAAGGGCTCAGAGTTTGATCTAGTTGGATTCTCAGATGCTGATTATGCTGGTGGCAAGGTTGATCGCAAGTCCACATCGGGCACATGTCACTTTCTTGGACGATCTCTTGTTTGTTGGTCTTGAAAGAAGCAGAACGGTTTATCTCTCTCCACTTCTGAATCTGAATACATTGCTGCTGGATCTTGCTGCGCTCAGCTTCTATGGATGAAGCAAACTCGCAAGGAGTATGGCATCCACCTGAAGCATGTGCCACTCTACTGCCACAATGAAAGCGCCATCAAGATTGCCAACAACCCAGTTCAGCTCTTGAAGACAAAGCACATGCAGATCCATCATCGCTTTCTCAGACATCATGTCATGAAGGAAGATATTGATCTCATTCACGTCAACACTGAAGAGCAATTGGCAGATATCTTCACAAAGCCCTCTGATGAGAAAAGGATTTGCATGTTGCGGTGTGAACTAAATATCCTAGAATCCTCAAATGTCCTGTGATCGGACACACATCCTAACACTTATGCATGTTGATGACTTAGATGTGCAACACACGAAGTAAAGTATATCTTCAATCAATGAAGACATACACTCTAAGTGTGAATACATTAACACTATGTCATAGCCCCCATGTTTTGAAGATTTTCATAAACATCGCCTATTCACCCCCCCTCTTGTCGATAACTAGCACTTTCACGTATGCCAGTAGCCCCCGAGACTTGAAATGGTGAAGTAAACTGATTTAAGGATCGATAATTTGTGCAGGTTATGCAAGAAAAGAACACTATGCTGGCTCAGGAGCTGAACACAAACCAGACGCAACTAAGTGCAGTTACCGCCGAACTAGAGGTTTTGAAAGAGACTGCAAAGAGCGCGTCTAGGGTGAGAAAACTTGATGAGGAAAAGGACAATCAGTCCGAAGAGGTAGACAGCTTGAAGGCTTAGCTATCAGCCGCTCAGAAGGAAAATGAAAAAAATGAAGGGTGGCATGTTCGGTATGTCTCCCCCTCATGTTTAGAACCACCATAGGTACTTCACGTCTAATCCATAATGCAGAATATCATGAATTTGTTGCGGCAGGTCTATTAACTGGTCGACCAGAGGAGGAAGTTTCCCGTTTTCAAGGCAACGTGCTAAAGGAGTTATCCACCATGCATGCTCGGGCCCGGAAGGCCATGAGGAGTATGGTTAAGGCGTTATGGCTATCTGATACCCTTCCAGAAAGTATGGAAGCCCTCGCAAACCTGTTCAAAGGTGCTCGGTGCCGGTTCGAGCTATGGAAGATGTCTGCCTACCGTGAAGGCACACGAGAAGGCTGGGCCATGGTGAAGACATGCTTCTTGAAATTGGATCCGAATCATATGGCCTGAGTAGGACCACGGGGACCAGATGGGAAGGAATCCTGTTAAATTTAGTCTATGATCAAGTAATGCTCACTGCGAAATATTTGTAGGAAGACTGTAGATTAGACAGCTTTATAGACGGCATAGAGAAGGAATAGGTTTTGAGCTTAATGTATCAATGCACATTTATGACAAACCTATGGTTTTATCCGAACATGTGAAATTATTTTGTCATCGCAGACTTTTGGCTTTAACCTCCAAACCAATAATGGTGATGTGTTTCTAGATACGTAGGACAAGAAGAAGTATCCTTCCGGAAACCAGGCAACCCAGTCATAGTGCTCAAACAAACAAAAAATTCAAGTTCGGGATGTATGTTATATTACCTATGTAAGAAACATATTCCAAGGAAAATAGTTCCGTTAAAGGTTCCTTTCGTTGGGTCGGCATGTTTTGATTATACGTGCCGAGGCGTGTGGTTCGTAGTACAGAAAAACAGTCTCAAAATGCTTTAAAGATGATTGCAATACAGTGACAATCTGCCAAACAATTATTCCATTAAGAACACTAGCTTTCGGCTTCACCCGTCTGAGGTACATGTCCGGATGAACCGGTTGTAACAATCGCAGAGGTGCCCCCTTTATGCCCTAGCCGAACAATCAGGAACGTAGGGCATAAGCACAATAGTGACGGAACCCAGCTTGGCAAAAAAATTAAGTCATAGAGGTGCATATAATGGCAAGAAAGGATGTATATCCGCAAACGGCACATGTATTGTGAGCTCTAGACTTGATATAATAATAAGATTTTATTTACGGAAAGGATGTATAAATTTAAGGATGTGGACCCGTCAAGTGTTCGGCCTATCCGAACACACCATTGGAAATATATAAAAATAAAAAAAGGAAAAAAATTGAAAATGAGACAAAAGAACGAATAAGAAGCATGGCCATACTTATGTATAGAATCTTCGAAGCCGAGCAGCGTTCCAAGGGTTCGGCTCTAAGCGATTATCCGATGAATTGCGATGGCGGTAGGTTCCTCCCATAAGAACTTCTTCTATAATGAAGGGACCTTCCCATTTTGGTTTGAACTTGTCATTTTTCTTCCCTAGGAGGCAGAAAACAAGCTCACCGATGTTATAAGTCTTTGCCCGCACTTCTCTACTTTGGTATCGTCGAGCTTGCTGTTGAGAAAATGCGGAACGGGCTTTGGGGACATCGCGCTCCTCCTCTAGGCCATCTAAGTCGTCCTGCCGATCGAGCTTGGCCTCTCTCTCTTCATACATGCGCACTCGAGGCAAATCATGAATAATGTCACAGGGTAAGACAACCTCTGCGCCGTACACCATGAAGAATGGTGTGTATCCGGTCATGCGGTTGGGCGTGGTCCATAGCCCCCAGAGTACAGAATTGAGTTCCTCGACCGAGTGTTTATCCGACTCCTTTAGGGATCGCACTAGTCTCGGTTTGATGCCGCTCATTATCAGGCCATTTGCCCCCTCAACTTGACAGTTTGTTTGGGGGTGAGGTACAGAGGCGTAATCGAGCTTGATGCCCAGGCTAGCACACCAATTTTTTACCTCATCGGCTGTGAAGTTAGAACCGTTGTCAGTGATAATGTTATGCAGGACACCATAACGGTGTACGATGCCGGATATAAAATCTATCACTGTTCCGGCTTCAGCTGTTTTTACTAGTTTGGCCTTTATCCACCATGAACAGTAGGTATTTCTTCTTATGGCTTCCCCCTTTAAGGGGTCTGACCATATCTTGCCCCCAGACCGCAAAAGGCCAGGTAATGGGGATGGTTCTTAGGGCAGTGGGCGACATATGGCTTTGTTTGGCGAAGAGCTGGCATCCTACACAATGTTGTATAAGGGCCTGTGCATTTGCTCGGGACGTGGGCCAAAATAAGCATGTACAGAAGGCTTTTCTTACAAGGGACCGAGCTGCGGCGTGATGGCCACCGAGGCCAGCATGTATTTCAGCCAAGAGCTGCCGCCCGTCTTCATCGGAGATACATCTTTGAACAACTCCAGTAGTGCTTTTCTTGTGGAGTTCCCCCTAGTGAACTTTATAGGCCTTGGAGCATCGAACTATGCGACGGGCCTCGTTCTGATCATTAGGTAGCACCTACCTATTATGTTAGGCCAAGAAGGGTTCGATCAATGGAGCAATAACCGCCATGATTGCATGAGCGGAATGTGTTGGCTCGGTGCGCGTGCCCTCGATGATATCCGCATCATGTTCAGCGTCTGGGGGTGTGATTGGCACCAGATTGGTATTTCTGCTCTCGTCTTGCCATACCATAGATTGATTGAAAAGCCTTTCCAAAAAGGTTCTAGGCGGGATGGGGTGACATTTAGCGCCCATTAGAGCAAGGATGTCTTCTCCTTGATTGCTATCTCGAGCCACATCATGAAACTCGAGCCCCTCAAATTGAGCTGATATTCTAAGTATGGCGTTGCGGTAGGCCGCCATCTTTGAGTCTTTTGCGTCGAAATCACCATTTATTTGAGATATCGCGAGGTTCGAATCCGCACACACCTCAAGGCATTGTATGCCCATAGAAACGGCCATCCGGAGTCCATGTAGGAGCGCTTCATATTCAGCCGCGTTATTGGAGTCCGTATACATGATTTGTAATACATTACAAACTATGTCCCCTGTAGGGGATGTTAGGATGACGCCAGCTTCCAGTCCAGCTAACATTTCGGAGCTGTCGAAGTACATCACCCAGTTGGAGTATGTGATGTACTCTTTGGGGAGTTCGGCTTCTGTCCATTCGGCGACAAAGTCTGCCAACACCTGAGATTTCATAGCTCAGCGTGGCTTGTATGTTATTTCAAATGGTAGGAGCTCAACAGCCCACTTGGCATTGCGGCCCGTGGAGTCTCGATTGTTTATGATTTCATTAAGTGGTACCTCAGAGGCCACCATGATTGAGCACTCTTGAAAGTAGTGTCGTAGCTTTCGAGATGCCATGAAGATCGCATACGCTATCTTTTGATAATGTGGGTATCGGGATTTGCATGGTGTAAGGACCGCCGATACATAGTATACTGGTTTTTGGAGTGGGAATTCGTGTCCCTCTTCCTCTTGCTGACATGTATAGTATCACCAACGTTTGGTCCATCAAGGATTGGGTTATTTGGTAACAGAGTTTTTATTTCGTCGTCTCGTCGTTGATCTCGTCGTCTCATCGATTCAGCCACCCTGTCCTCCACCTCCAAGGAGCTGCCCTGGCGCCACCAAAGAGGTTATACACTAATCGCTGCATTTTCTTCTTGATTCAATCTCACAGTGCTGGCGGCGCTCGGTCACGAGCTGACATGGCGTGACTCCATCTACGGCGGCGTCGCCAGCTACTTCCTCCACGGCGTCGCTCCCTCAGCGGTGACGTCCACATCAGTAGGAGCAACTATTGCTTTGTCTCTCGCTCGAGCTGCTGCTCTGCTCTTGCTCTCATTCCCTTGCCTGATCTGCTCTTGCTCTTGCTCTTTTTGCTGCACTTGCTTGCGCTGCTGCTCTACTCTTACTCGCGTTGTTGCAGCACGAGCAGCAGATCCTGCTCTCACTCGAGCCCCTATAGATGCTACATGAGATGCTGCTACACGACCAGCTGCCCTGGCTCTCGCATGCGTTGCTGCTCTGGGGCCTGCTGCTGCTACTGCTTTTCTGCTACTACTGCGATCAGTTTCGACAGTAAAATTCAGTTTCGACAGCAAAATTAAGTTTCGACAGCAAAATTAAGTTTCAACAGTAAAATTCAGTTTCGACAGTTAAGTTCAGAGATGAGTGGCTCATGTATTTTACATCAATAACTTTTTGGTTATGTATTTTACATCATCTATTGGAGATTCTATTAGAATTCCACTCAGGTTAACGTTGTCTCTCTTGTCCTGCTTCAGCCTTGCCATCGTACAACTCACTGGAGCTGCTCCAATGACGAAACCCTCCATCACAGCGAAGCAGTACCTTCAGCTCCATCTCCAGATGCCTAAGATCTTCTTCCCCTCCTCCGACAGCCACATCAGCTGGAGCATCCTCACCGACCAACCCAATCATGCTAAGATCGACATGGCTTCACCAAAGAGGTTGTACACTTGTTGCGTCGCTTTTTTCCTCTACATGTTATATATATTGTCCACTGAGCACACGTAGTAACGTGGAAAACTATTAGTTTATCCTACTATATGACAAGCAGTGAGGTACTAGGCAATTTAGCTATCCGTGATCGACTCTCTCGAATGCCATCATTATTTATTTTTGCACGCTTGAGCTATGAATTTGTAGATGGGCCTGGGAGTTGAGCTAGTAGGGAAGTGGCCTGGGTCCAAAGTAGTAGAAGTAGCACAAAAAGATTTTTGGAGTGTAGGTTTTTCCATGTTCAAGCCTACCTAATAGAATCGCCAATTCTTGTAAGGAAAAGTGAAGGAAAAACATAGGAATTGGAAAGTTTCCTATGGTACTACTATTGATGCATCTGGTTCAAAGGAATGGAGCAAAGGAAAACTATAGGATTTGTTCCTTTAGTGTCTCCTTGAAATAAAACTGTAGGAATTTTAATATCCCCTTGTCCTCCTTTTCAAATTCCTATTCATGAAGCACAAGACTAAGAGATAGTAGCATAATAGCATTATAACCGTACATTTTCCTCTAGGTTGACTTAATATCACCATGCTTCTTTGCATTCCTATGATCTTCCAATTCCTGTGAACCAAACACCCAGATTGGCAGAAATCCTATATTTTTTAATTCTCTAATTTGCACGTGCATTCCTATACTACTCTTGTGTGTTTCCCATCCCTGCATTGTTAGAATCCTCCAATTCAAACAAGCCGTTACAGAATTACTTATGTTACAGATATGTGTCAAAGAAAACCTTGTGTGGTTTGTCTCACTCTTGCTGCGCTGTGGTCCACCCCACCTCAGTTGCCCCAGCGACGGAAGGGTTCACCACAGCAAGGATCCACGCTCTAGACTGTCTTTTGCCACCTCAGATCTTCTTCCCCGCCGCCCGCAGCCACGACAACTGCATTACCATCATCAATTGAGCAGATGACCTTGTTGAGTACATGGGTCTGCAAGAGAGGTTGCACTCTTTCGTGTCTTCTTATGTTAAGCATCGCCTAATATGATGACATGCTACTTTGTCGTACTGTTCACCGATTAGACTCCGAGTTAGGTCCAAACTAATGCTCAAACTTGAGTTCTTAAATGGTTGTGGGGTACATATTGGGGCAGGAATCAATACTATTTGTGTACTATCTAGTTAATCTCGGGTGTCTACTATGAGTTTCATGTTGGGTGGAAACAAACATTGAAGGAGCCATTATCTATATTTTTTAACTAAAGCTATTATCTGTCTGCTATCATTGGTTTTGGGTCTATCCATAGTTTGCTACCATTACTCAGATTTGTGCATGTACTCCTTACATAATCTCACTACGTTTTATTCCTATGCATGTCAGTTATTGTACACAATGGTATTGAACATGTAGAGCAAAAGAGACGAGCCTTGCGTGGCAATAATATTTCATGCAGACATCGCTCCCATTCCAGAGTGTAATCAAGAGGAAGGTAATTGTTCAAAGGGGGGATTCAGAGGGAGCAGACCACTCCTATTTACCCCATGATGTCTTTTTCTCTAACTTGGCATGCTGATGTTTGTCATATCATGCATATGGTGCCCTGCATTGCTTAGTTTATACATAAAATATGTCATCTGCTTAGTTTAGACATGCATTGTGTGAATGCCATCATGTCTTGGGAAACCAAAGCCACCTATTGGGCCATGAGTGCCTTTTGGTTCGGCGGGGGGATGGGCACATTACACAAAGAGTGGACAAGTGTAACACATCACGATAGAGATCACACAGGCAGTTTTACCCAGGTTTGGGATGCCGTGAGGCATAAAACCCTACTCCTGCTTTGGTGGATTGATGGTGGAAAATGGTGGACGAATGCAGTGTTCTTGCCCAGCAAGGTTGCCTCTAGGTGAGAGTGGCTACACACGTATGAATGTGTGAGGGTCCGCATCCTTTCTACAGGTGCCATGGGACTCCTTTTATAGATAAAGGGGTCACCATAGTGGCAAATCAGTCTTTACATACTAATTAGATAGCAAACAATGCTATCATACCTAACTCTATAGGCTGACAAAGTGCATTAAATGCAACGCTAAATGTCAGATCACAGCTTGCTTGGCAGGCCCTGTCGGGCTATTTTGCCAGCTTCACGCCTGCTTGCTTGACACGTCTCAGGATGGGTGTCGCTTGGAGGTATTTTCTGTAGGCAGTTGCTGCCATGTGGAAAAGAGAAGCCACTTAGATACTTAGGATCTTGACACCGCACATATCGACGACGTGCATCGTGGTGAGGTGGAGTGTAACGCCCTCGATGCGGCTATATCTCCTACGTGTCGAAGCACGACTTAGAGGCATAACCGCATTGAAAGCAATGTCGCAAGTAAGGTAATCTTCACAACAACCCATGTAAATATATAAAAGGGGAAAGGATACATAGTTGGCTTACACTCACCACGTCACACAAATACATGAATAACATTACAATCATCCAATACACTCATGGTCCGACTACGGTACCAAAATAAAAGATCAACCCCCACATGCGACACGGTTCCCGATCGCCCCAACTGGGCACCACTACTGATCATCTGGGGAAAGACACATAGTAACGACGAGAATCTTCATCGAACTCCCACTTGAGCTCAAGCGCATCGTCTGGAGCGGTATCATCGGTCCCTGCATCTGATTTTGGAAGTAAACTGTGAGTCACGGGGACTCAGCAATCTCGCACCCTCGCGATCAAGACTATTTAAGCTTATAGGTAAGGCAAGGTAATATGTGGAGCTGCAGCAAGCGACTAGCATATATGGTGGCTAACATACGCAAAACAGAGCGAGAAGAGAAGGCAAAGCACGGATGAAGAGCTATGATCAAGAAGTGATCCTAGAACAACCTACGTCAAACATTACTCCAACACCATGTTCACTTCCCGGACTCCACCGAGAAGAGACCATCACGATTACACACGCGGTTGGTTCATTTTAATTAAGTTAAGTTTCATGTTATCTACAACCGGACATTAACAAATTCCCATCTGCCCATAACCGCGGGCAAGGCTTTCGAAAGTTCAAATCCCTGCAGGGGAGTCCCAACTTAGCCCATCACAAGCTCTCACGGTGAACGAAGGATATTCCTTCTCCCGAGACATTCCGATCAGACTCGGCATCCCAGTTTTACAAGACATCCTCAACAATGGTAAAACAAGTCCAGCAACACCGCCCGAATGTGCCGACAAATCCTGATAGGAGCTGCACATATCTCGTTCTCAGGGCACACTCAGATGAGACATCCTACGAGTAAAACCAACCCTCAAGTTGCCCCGAGGTGGCCCCGCAGTCTACTCGGTCGGACCAACACTCAGAGGAGCACTGGCCCAGGGGGGTTTAAATAAAGATGACCCTTGGGCTCCGGAAACCCAAGGGAAAAGAGGCTAGGTGTCAAATGGTAAAACCAAGGTTGGGCATTGCTGGAGGAGTTTTATTCAAGGCGAACTGT
Organism: Triticum urartu; assembly: GCF_003073215.2. NCBI lineage: Eukaryota > Viridiplantae > Streptophyta > Magnoliopsida > Poales > Poaceae > Triticum > Triticum urartu. The sequence goes on along the minus strand of NC_053024.1, from coordinate 298,536,676 downwards.
CAAGGGGTTCCCGTTATAACACAACCGCGTAAGGAACGCAAAATCCAGGAACATAACACCGATATGACGGAAACTAGGGCGGCAAGAGTGGAACAAAACACTAGGAAAAAGGCCGAGCCTTCCACCCTTTACCAAGTATATAGATGCATTAAGGTAACAAGATAATATAGTGATATCCCAACAATAAACAATGTTCCAACAAGGAACGATCTCCAATCTTCACCTGCAACTAGCAACGCTATAAGAGGGGCTGAGCAAAGCGGTAACATAGCCAATCAACGGTTTGCTAGGACATGGTGGGTTAGAGGTTTGGCATGGCAATTTGGGAGGCATGATAAGCAAGTGGTGGGCATCGTAGCATAGGCATAGCACAAGAGCGAGCATCTAGCAAGCAAAGATAGAAGTGATTTCGAGGGTATGATCATCTTGCCTGCAGAGTTATCAGAGTTGACTTGATCCTCGTAAGTGAACTCAACGGGCTCCTCGTTAGCGAACTCATCTCCCGACTCTACCCAAACAAGACAAACAATCAAAAGGAACACAATCAACCACGTGCAATGCTCAAACAACATGATGCAAACATGGTATGCTATGCGGGATGCGGTATGTGATGCATATACAAGATTTGACAAGGAATGATTGAACCTGGCCTCAACATGGAAATCCAAGAGTTCCACTAGAAAGGTGAGGTGATTTTGGTTGAAATCAATATAAAGATCACCAGAATCGGATGCACGGTTTGGAAATGGCAAGCAAAACAAATATGGCACCGGTCTGCGATAATCTGCAAGTGGCCAACTAAATGCATCAAAATAGTTATGCTACAGCACTTAAACATGACAAAAAAATACATGGCAGGGATCCACTCATGAATCTTGACAAAAGATGAACACTGAGCTATGGCTAATTCATCCAATAACAGGTTCAAACAAGCATGGCAAAAGTGCAAATGGTAACAGGTTTCAGACTTAGTGAAATTAACAAAGTCTGGAATTTAACATCAGGAAGCACACTTTAGAGCATGAAAACTACATGCTACAAGAACTTAACATGGCAAAGTAAGGCATGGCATGAAGCTACTCAAAGCACTTAACAAAAGTCCCTTAGTGACCTTGAGCCAAAAGGGATCAGAAAATACAATTGCAAGCATGTGAACATGGCAAAAACATAAACAGATCTCAGACTTAGTGAAAAACTGGAGCATGCAAATCAGTTAACGAGTAGGCATGTTTACGAGCTCGATGCACTCTCTACAGAGCATGGCATGACAAACTAAGCATACACCCATCAAGAATACATATCATAGAAGCTATACATGGCAAGAACAACCACATAGCATGCACGGATCGATATCAACATCCTCGGCAAAATCGCTAACAAGTCAACAATCTGCCAGGATTCACGATATAGCAAAAGTAGAGCTTGATTGACTCAAGCTAGGTTCCTACATAAATGAAAACGAAGACATGGATGGATAGAGCACCACAAACTTAACAAATCATCCTTACTGATCATCCTCAAAAGAGGCACGGATCACTAGGAAACAACATGAACATATGGCATAATGACAAAAATCAGAACAAGGACTTAGTGAAATTATAAGTCCCTGAAATCAGCATTACCGATTACGCTACTTTGCAAGCTTGTGCTAGTCACCACACATATCACAAAAATACATGGTAAGAACCTATGTAAATATGGCATGACATATAACAAAACTCATGAAGAGCTCAGGAGCATATCATGCACACATTAAACATGGAAAAAATACAAATAGCTATTTGATGAAACAGATCTGCCAAATTTACTACATAGCCCTCTTCCAACAGCATTTTGGGCATCAATATGAGCTCAAATGAAAATTATTCAGTGAGGTGAAATGATGTACTCGTCGAGACGAACAATTTGATATGCTACACGCACGAATCGGAGCTACGGACGCAGAGATACGACATGCCAAAGTTTGCAAAATAATTAGGGTTTCTGGGATAAAAATTCAACCGAGAGACTATTCCAGATCTGAGATCCGGCTGGAGCGGATCCCGAGGTTCGTCGGCGACACTGTTCACCGGAGGTCGCCGGAGATGGTGGTGGTGGCCGGAGCTCGTCGCGGTCGGAGGAGGACGCCGGAGATGAGTGGAGGCGGCGGCGGACGTCGGTGGGGTGGCCGCGGGCGCCGATGGCTGGGGCGGCGCACGCCGGTGGCCGGAGCTGCGGATGTTGGTGGCGGACAGCGAAGTCGGCGGCGGGCGGCGACCGGTCGGCGACGATGCGGATGGGCGGCGCGGCGGGCAGCGTCGGGCGCGGGGGCCAGGCCCGGCCGATGGGCTTGGAGGGCCCGGTGCGGGTTCCCGCGGGCCGGAGAGATGGGAGGCGGCGCAGGCCACGTGGCAGTCGGCGGTTGGTGGCGGCGGTGTGTCCGGCGGCCGGCAGACGTTTTCGGCCGCGGGGAGAGGAGCGGGACTAGGGTTAGGGGGAAGAAGACCCGTGATTTCCGAAGGGGATCTATTTATAGGCATAGAGGGAGCTTGGAAGCTCCAAATGGAGTGCGGTTTTCGGCCACGCGATCGTGATCGAACGACCTAGACGATGGAGAGGGTTTAGGTGAGTTTTGGGCCAAATTGGAGGGGTGTTGGTCTGCAACACAAATGAGGCCTTCTCGGTCCCTCGGTTAACCGTTGGAGTATCAAACGAAGTCCAAATGGTACGAAACTTGACAGGCGGTCTACGGGTAGTAAACCAAGGCCGCATGACAAGTCTCGGTCCAATCCAGAAATGCTTAACCCCCACACACGAAAATAGGTAGAAAGGGGCACCGGAGGAGATAGGAGCGCCGGAATGCAAAACGGACAACGGGGAAAATGCTCGGATGCATGAGACGAACACGTATGCAAATGCAATGCAACAACACACGGAGAAAAAAACCCGAACTCGAGGAAAATAAAATAACTTTGTCTGGAAACGGCAAGAGTTGGGATACAAATAAGGTAAATTACATCTGGGGTGTTACATGGAGTGGTTTGCCTCCGCGTGCCTCGGTAGGCCTGTTGGGGTGATCTTGGAGGCCCGCTTGGTGGTAACCCCAACCTCGCCAGGCTCGCTTGCCCGACAAGGGAGGTTCTTCTTGAAGTCGTATCTTGTCTCTCTGGCTAGTCTTGGTCGTCTTGATCTGCACTTTGGTCTTTCAAAGGGCCGATCTCTTGTTCCTTGATCTGACTTTGGTGTCATAATCGCCTGTGCATAGTCTGGGCAACGGACCTAGGGTCGGTTGTACTGACAGGAGCCCCCGGGCCAGGCCTAAACGCACTGCCGGGCATCGTCGGGGTAGGCCCTAACCAGTGCACAGGCAGGGGCGTAGAGGTGGCTGGCCCCTTGAGATCTTCTTTGCTTATTTATTAACTCGATCCTGACCAATTTCCGATTCTTCCGCGCGTTGCGTAACACCAATCATGGTGGGGTTACTCTTGTGATGGCCCATGAAAGACTTTAACGCACGGGCAAGTAACTGCCAATTCACTCTTCCCACCATGCCCTTATCCTTAGGCACGTAAGCTGCATGCACTAAGTGGGGTGGGTAACGGAGGCGCATGGTGTCGGAGAGCATCAAGGCGGGGACCCGGTCTTCTTAGATTGCTAGAGGAGGGCGGCGTTTACTCGTCGTGGGATCAACTCTCTCCCTGACCAGCCTATAATAGGAGGGGCAGGGGAGGACTGGAGCCATTCATCCTCACTTCCCTTCTCCTCCATTCTCTGCTTTCTCCTGGGTATGCTGAGAGGGAGAGTCTGGGGCCAGGCCCCGCGTTCTATCTTGGAGTTGGCGATCCCAAATGCTGATGCTGATGTTTGGGGAGTGAGTCTGGTCCAAATCTGGAGGAGGTGCGGCAGGCGAGCCGTCCGCTGTGCAGGAGATATCAAGCTTTCCCATTGTGGTAAAGTGATTGCCTCCTCTTCCTCGGCTGACCGTTTGGTGGGGACAGTGGAACCTTGCCGTCAGCCACTACAGCTCGTCGGCCTGATGGCCAGTTTCTTGGAGCCTTCGACGGCCGTCCGGGGCGCAGAGCTCGGGGTCATTGGTAATCCCAGCACTGCCCCTCCCACTGGAACCGGGGCCGATGTCGAAGAAGAGGGCGCCTTCCTGCCAGCCAAGGTGGGGAGCGGCGCACCTCGAGTGCCCTGGCCGTCTTGGCCTCTCACCGTCTCCTCGAGGGAGGTGCCACACCAAGAAGTTGGTGTTTCCCTGGAGCGGTATTGACGAAGATGAAGCCAGGGAAGACGAAGAAGGTAGGAGGCAGGCCGTGAGGTCGGAGTACGATGGCACCGACGCGTTCGTCTCGTACTAGCGACCTGCCACCTTGTCTTTCTGTCCTTCCCTTACCTCACCGGCACCATCATCACCGGCCGCCCGGTCGCTGGGAGGGGGCTGCTCTCTTAGTGCCTTCGCCTTCTCCAGCAGTCTTCCAGCCGAGCTCCGGCAGTCCACTCTACCGGTGCTTGCGCTGGGGCTTCTAACTGGCCCTGGAGGTGGTGACTAGGGCACCGCCGAGATGCTCCTTTCGCCCTCCTCCTTCGCAGCCTCGCCACTCCTGATCTTGTCAGGTTGCGCCCGGTAGGCCCTGGTGAGATTGGGGCGGCGCATGCCTAGGCACCCCTTCTGCCCTCTTCTCTTCCCACCGCAATACCTGGGATACGAGGGATAGGGAGAGGAATTTACGAGGCACTTATCTTTTTTCAAACTTAAATCTGTAGGCACTTGCCAAATTTTCGTTCAAAATATGTAATCTCCAGTATCCTTGTTTGATCAGCATATTAATGAAAAATATGAACCTTCCTGGGGACTGGTGCATGTAATATGTCCATGCAGAGGTGGAATGCCTCTCTACTTTCAAGTAAACAAGTTTCCCCCGGTAGGCTATCCAGCCGGCAACCTCAGTTTTGTTGCCATGGAGCTCGACCTGCCGGGCATAACCCGTGAAGAGGGACCAACCCCCCGCCAGTCTTTTTTTGTCAAAGGCCACTGCGACCAACCTGACCGAAGCAATGTTTGTGTCGAGGGATGGGAGCACCTAAGTTACAATGGGTAGCGAGGTTTTCTTATGCGCAAGTCTTCTCTTACAGAGCACGTATGGATAAGAGAAAGAACTTATTTGTTTGGCTTGCCGGAGATCGTAGTGTACGCTCATCTTTCCATCTCCTCTTCAAGATCAAGTCTTCGGCAGGAGCCTGCAGTTTGTGCAGATGAAAATGATGCCAGATGCGATCTTAACTACATGGACATGTGGCGTTGACGAAATGCTTATGAATGCATGCAACTTGTCAGGGGGCCCCCACACTTCATTTATTTATCTGTTGCTCAGGGTCTGCGCCTGGCTTTGTACAAGGGGCTATATGCACCTGAGGGAAGCCATTTACAAAAGGGTGGCTGCCGGGCAGGGCCAGACAACCGCGCCTTATATGTAGAACTTACGTAGATGCTCAATATTCCATGAGTTTTGCAATTGAATTCCATCTCCGGTCTCCAGACGGACTGTGCCAGGTCTGGTGACTCGTACTACCTGGTAAGGGCTTTCCCACTTTGGCGTCAGCTTGTTTGCACCCTTGGCGGACTGAATGCGCCTAAGGACAAGGTCACCTTCCTACAAACACCGGGCATGAACCCTGTGGGTGTGATAGCGACTGATGTCTACTACACAACCTTCTTCTTGTAGACGTTGTTGGGCCTCCAAGTATAGAGGTTTGTAGGACAGTAGCAAATTTCCCTCAAGTGGATGACCTAAGGTTTATCAATCCGTAGGAGGCGTAGGATGAAGATGGTCTCCCTCAAGCAACCCTGCAACCAAATAACAAAGAGTCTCTTGTGTCCCCAACACACCCAATACAATGGTAAATTGTATAGGTGCACTAGTTCGGCGAAGAGATGGTGATACAAGTGGTATATGGATAGTAGATAATGGTTTTTGTAATCTGAAAATATAAAAACAGCAAGGTAACTAATGATAAAAGTGAGCGTAAACGGTATTTCAATGCGTTGAAACAAGGCCTAGGGTTTATACTTTCACTAGTGCAAGTCCTCTCAACAATAATAACATAATTGGATCATATAACTATCCCTCAACATGCAACAAAGAGTCACTCCAAAGTCAATAATAGCGGAGAACGAACGAAGAGATTATGGTAGGGTACGAAACCAGCTCAAAGTTATTCTTTCCAGTCAATCCGTTGGGCTATTCCTATAGGTGTCACAAACAGCCCTAGAGTTCGTACTAGAATAACACCTTAAGACACAAATCAACCAAAACCCTAATGTCACCTAGCTACTCCAATGTCACATCAAGTATCCGTGGGTATGATCATACAATATGCATCACACAATCTAAGATTCATCTATTCAACCAACACATAGAACCTCAAAGAGTGCCCAAAGTTTCTATCAGAGAATCACGACAAAAACGTGTGCCAACCCCTATGCATAGGTTCATGGGCAGAACCCGCAAGTTGATCACCAAAACATACATCAAGTGAATCACGTGATATCCCATTGTCACCACAGATACACACGGCAAGACATACATCAAGTGTTCTCAAATCTTTAAAGACTCAATCCGATAATATAACTTCAAAGGGGAAACTCAATCCATTACAAGAGAGTAGAGGGGGGGGGAGAAACATCATAGGATCCAACTATAATAGCAAAGCTCGCGATAAATCAAGATCGTGCCAAATCAAGAACACGAGAGAGAGAGATCAAACACATAGCCACTAGTACATACCGTCCCCGAGGGAGAACTACTCCCTCCTCGTCATGGAGAGCACCGGGATGATGAAGATGACCACCGAAGAGGGATTCCCCCCTCCGGCAGGGTGCCGGAAAGTGTCTAGATTGGTTTTCGGTGGCTACGGAGGCTTCTGGCAGCGGAACACCCGATCTATTGTGCTCCCGGATGTTTTTAGGGTATATGGAGATATATATGTGGAATAAGTACGCCAGGGAAGCCACGAGGGGCCTAGAAGGGTGGAGGGCGCGCCCAGGGGGTGGGCGCGCCCCCCTGCCTCGTTGCCTCCTTGTTGCTTCCCTTACATGGACTCCAAGTCTCCCGGGTTGCTTTCCTTCCAAAAATATGTTCCGTGAAGTTTCAGGTCAATTGGACTCCGTTTGATTTTCCTTTTCTGCGATACTCTAAAACAAGGAAAAACAGAAACTGGCACTAGGCTCTAGGTTAATAGGGTAGTATCAAAAATAACATAAAAGTGTATAATAAAGCCGATAAACATCCAAAGTTGATAATATAATAGCATGGAACAATCAAAAATTATAGATACGTTGGAGATGTATCAGCATCCCCAAGCTTAATTCCTACTCGTCCTCGAGTAGGTAAATGATAAAAAACATAATTTTTGATGTGGAATGCTACCTAACATATTTATCCATGTAGTTCTCTTTATTGTGACAAGAATATTCAGATCCATAAGATTTGAGACAAAAGTTTAATATTGACATAAAAATAATAATACTTCAAGCATACTAATAAAGTAATCATGTCTTCTCAAAATAACATGGCCAAAGAAAGCTATCCCTACAAAATCATATAGTCTGGCTATGCTCCATCTTCACCACACAAAATATTTAAATCATGCACAACCCCGATGACAAGCCAAGCAATTGTTTCATACTTTTGATGTTCTCAAACCTTTTCAATCTTCACGCAATACATGAGCGTGAGCCATGGACATAGCACTATAGGTGGAATAGAATGATGGTTGTGGAGAAGAGAAAAAGGAGAAGATAGTCTCACATCAACTAGGCGTATCAACGGGCTATCGAGATGACCATCAATAGATATCAATGTGAGTGAGTATCCAACTCGCTTGCTCATGAAGACCTAGGGCATTTTGAGGAAGCCCATCATTGGAATATACACGCCAAGTTCTATAATGAAAGATTCCTACTAGTATATGAAAGTGACAACATAGAAGACTCTCTATCATGAAGATCATGGTGCTATTTTGAAGCAAAAGTGTGGTAAAAGGATAGTAGCATTGCCCCTTCTCTCTTTTTCTCTCATTTTTTATTTTTTATTTTTTTGGGCCTTTCTCTTTTTTTATGGCCTCTTTTTTTTCTTTTTTTATTTGTGCTTCTTTGGCCTCTTTTATTTTTTTTATTTTCGTCCGGAGTCTCATCCCGACTTGTGGGGGAATCATAGTATCCATCATCCTTTCCTCACTAGGACAATGCTCTAATAATGATGATCATCACACTTTTATTTACTTACAACTCAAGAATTACAACTCGATACTTAGAACAAGATATGACTATATATGAATGCCTCCGGCGGTGTACCGGGATGTGCAATGACTCATGAGTGACATGTCCGAAAGAATTATGAATGGTGGCTTTGCCACAAATACGATGTCAACTGCATGATCATGCAAAGCAATATGACAATGATTGAGCGTGTCATAGCAAACGGAACGGTGGAAAGTTGCATGGCAATATATCTTGGGATGGCTATGGAAATGCCATAATAGGTAGGTATGGTGGCTGTTTTGAGGAAGGTATATGGTGGGTTTATGGTATCGGCAAAATTTGCGCGGTACTAGAGAGGCTAGCAATGGTGTAAGGGTGAGAGTGCGTATAATCCATGGACTCAACATTAGTCATAAAGAACTCACATACTTATTGCAAAAATTTATTAGTTATCGAAACAAAGTATTACGCGCATGCTCCTAGGGGGATAGATTGGTAGGAAAAGACCATCGCTCATCCCCGACTGACACTCATAAGGAAGACAATCAATAAATAAATCATGTGTCGGAGTAAATGACCACAGGTAGCCTAGCCGGCTCCCCCTGGCACTTCAGAAAAATTATAGGACGATTGAGTCTTCAAGACGTGGGGCCGCCTTCCCCCAGCTGGCTACCTCTCTGGCCGGCTGCATGAAGGCGGCCCAGCCCTAAAAGTCCCCGTGAGGAAAACCACGAGAAGGCCGGCTCCAAGAAGCCGGCCACAAGAAGGCCGACTCCAAGAAGCCGGCCCCCCGTCAGGCGGCCAAGAGCGCGCCCTTAGAGTCTGCACCCACATAACGGCGATGAGACGGGGGGTGGCTACAGTGAAGCCTGCCACCCCCGAATCCCGGGACACCATCACCCGTTCGGCGCGGCACTGTTGCTATGTTGACCATGACGTCACCCACGACAAGCTGTCAGTACGACCCGTGGGTGGAGGGCCCCCTCAGTCAGGGAGACGCCTAAAGGAGGCCAGGCCTCCCCTAGTCGGCCTGGCGTGTGGCCGACTCCCAATAGCCAGCTAGTTCACTCCCTCGAAGGAGACGTCCCATTAAGGAGATAAGACAAGGTACAGCGGTAAGCCGCCAGGCGGCAGCGCTGTAGCCATGCTTACCATGACAAAGCCCTCGTCACCAGAGGCGAGGCAACAGTAACCAGCCTCCGACAAGACCTCCGAGCGGTGGGACTGGCCTGTCGACCAGAAGGCCGGCAGCCGACGGGGTCCCCCAGCTGGCGGACCCCACCAGTCAGCGGGGAAGCCGACGAGCGTAGACACAGACGGCTGGGGCCCACGCCTAGCCGGATTACCATTGTACCGCTGGGGGGTAGGCCTATATAAACCCCCCAGGGCACCCATGCAGGGGGAGCGGGGATCGAGTAGTTTTAGACACCACAACGAGAGGGGAAGCGGGTTAGCCTTGCCTCTATTCTCCCTCTCACCGAACAGCTCAAGGAGCCTCTTGTAGCTACTTGTCGATCTAGTGACCATGCGGAGGCCCTGCAGAGCAGCAGTAGGGGTGTTATATCCACGGAGAGCCCTGAAGCTGGGTAAGATTCGCCGACATGCATGCCTTCGCCTCATCCCGCTTCCAGGCACCGGCGACGTTTTATTGGCTCCCACAATGATAAGCCACCCGTTGGCATATGTCGCACCAACCACCTGACATTTGGCGCCCACCGTGGGACCAGGTGCACCATCGTCCGGAGACCTGTTCTGGACGGGAACCCTCTTGCTTCCTAGCGTGCGTAGCCAGCCTGGCTCGCCCGATGGCGCTTGCCCAGACACGCTGCAAGGCGTCGCCGATGCCTGCGTGGCAAGCTGCCTCGCCGATCTTCTTGGCGAGGCTCGCATCTCCGACGAGCCCGCATCCGACACGGGCACAGGCTGCCCCAAGAGCCACCTCGTCAGCCTCCTCGACCAAGTCCACGTCTCTGGCGAGCTTGCCACGGATTTGGAGTCGGTTGGCTGCACCGACCTGATGCTTGTCGACTCCGACACGGCATCACATGACGCCTTCCCAACCAACAAGGTAATCATCAATGACCTCTTCCTCGAGCCAACAACAGCGGTAGCGCCATCACCGAGGTACTGGTCATCAGCCACGGCACCGCCTCTGGCGAAAACACCCACGACACCCTACAGACGGCGATGCACGACTTGTCCGCCCCTGTCCCGGGCGACGCCTATGCCAAGAAACTGGAGGCGCTCCGCCTCGCCCTCGTTGCGGAGGGCCAGAAGCTAGCCACCATGAGACGCCTCACCGAGGCTCACCAGCGCGAAGTCGACCGCGCCGCCTTCGGCACGCCGCCTCCCGACAGGCCGAGCCGCGTCGGCGTCATCAAGAAACACGGCGCGTCTATCGCCGACATGCTGGGAGCAGACCGCCCAGTCTATGCCACGCCTCTCGAGAACCTACGCACCGCCCAGGCGGCCGCAGACGAGTTGAATGGACTGGGGCCCAATGAGCTCTCATACATGACAAGACGCATCCAGCAGCTTACCGACGCGGCCACAGAGCGACATGAAGCCGGTGCCTGCGCCGAAAGTCCTCCCCCACGCCGAGAGCATGGCGCGACTTCCCGAACGCCGACTGCGGGCAACACCTGCACAAGGAAAGAAAAGGAACCAGCTGCCAGCCGCAGCCGGACTTGAATCTCCATCGAGCGTGACGCAGAAGGCCGCCCTCGAGCTGTGGAGTGGTGGGGAGACCCTCCTCCTCCACCTCGTGGGGAGAGATACCCTACCCCGCCGCCTGTCACGCATCCGACTCTCAGCAGCCGGCTGGGCCGCCATGAAGGAGTCGGCAAGAATGACGCCCGCCACCGGATCGACCGCCTAGCGCGATCCCTGGCCCTGGAAGAAGAAGATGATGTCGGCCCGCCTTGCTTCGGCCCCCGCATCCGCGATGAGCCCTTCCCCAAAGGGTTCTCGCTCCCAAGAGACATGCCCAAGTACAACGGCTCCGTGAAGCCGGAGGATTTGTTGATCGACTACTCCACTGCGGTTAGTATCGCAAACGGCAACAGGCATGTTGCCGTGAAGTATGTGCCCCTCATGCTCCAAGGCACGGCGCGCACCTGGCTCAACAGCCTCAAGCCTTACAGCGTCAATAGCTGGCTAGACTTCACAGAAACCTTCATCTGTAACTTCACCAGCACCTACAAGCGGGCTCCCAAGCCCCGATAGCTCTCCTTGTGTGTCCAAGGGCCCAACGAATCAACTCGCGACTACCTCACGCATTTGGCCGAGCTCCGCAATTCCTGCGAAGGGGTGCACGAGGTTCAAGCTATAGAGTACTCCACCACCGGGTGCCGAGAAGGCACCCTCCTCAAGCACCGACTCCTCTGCGACGAGTCGACTACCCTCGACAAGCTGCTGATCATAGCTGATAAATACGCCACGACCGATTCCTCAATGAAGACTGAGCTTCGAGTAGACGCCTCCGGGAAGGTGCTCGCTCCGAGTCCCAAGACGCCAGCTGGAGACTCCAGCCAGCGCTCGTACCAGAACGACCACAGGCGCAAGGCTCCCATGCCGCCTTCCGCCAGTCGGCAGGTGGACACAGTCGAAGACGAACAACCCGAAGGGCGACCTATGCCCAAGAAGCAGAAGCGCAGCAGGCCGGCTTGGCAGCCGGCTTTCTCCTACGAGCAAGCACATGATGCCCCTGCAAGTTCCACAGCGGCGCGAAGCCTTCAAACCACATGACCCGAAAATGCCACTGGCTCACGCGGATCTCCAAGGGCAAGGGAATAGCACCGCCTCCGCTTGCTGGTCAGCCGCCTCCGGCCCCTCCGCAGCTGGCCGCTCGACCAGCAGTCGGGGCTGTTCAAGACGAGTTCCCCGATGAACACGCCGCCTACATCGTCTTCATGAGCCAACCAGAAGATTGGCGTAGACGGCGCCGATAGCATCAAGAAGTCAATGCAGTCGCCTCCAACAACCCCGAGTTCATGCAGTGGTCAGAAAGGCCTATCAGCTGGAGCCGGACAAATCACCCAGAGGTGATGCCGTCTCCTGGCTCTTACGCATTGGTTTTGGATGCCACCCTCGCAACAGAAAGGCGAGCTGCCCGTTTCTCCCGCGTGCTGATAGATGGCGGGAGCAACATCAACATATTGTACCGTGACACCATGGAGAAGCTGGGCATCAATACAAAGAAACTCATGCCTAGCCGGACTGTGTTCCATGGCATCGTACCCGGCCTGTCCTGCTCCCCAATCGGCAAGATCAAGATAGATGTCCTCTTTGGGGACAAGGATCATTTCCGCCGAGAGGCGGTGTGGTTTGAGGTAGTGGATCTGGAGAGCCCTTACCACGCGTTGCTTGGCCGACCTGCTCTGGCCAAGTTCATGGCTGTGCCCCACTATGCCTACCTCAAGATGAAGATACCAAGTTCCAAGGGCATCATCACCATAGCCGGAGACTACAGGAAATCCTCCGAGTGTGCGGCAGCTAGCAGCCGGCTGGCCGAGTCCCTCATGATTGTTGAAGAAAAGAAGATACTGGATCGAGTCATGGCCATGGACGGCAAGCAGTCTGCCCTGTCCCCCGACCCCAAGGAGTGTGATGCCCAAGGTTCTTTCCAGCCGGCCAAAGAAACAAAGAAGGTACCTCTGGACCTGGAGCACCCAGAAAGGTTTTCCACCATCGGGGCAAACCTGGACAGCAAATAGGAATGCGAGCTTGTCGATTTCCTCCCTGAGAATCGGGACATCATCGCATGGTCCCCCAAGGACATGCCGGGTGTTTCGAAGGAATTCGCCGAGCACAAGCTACACGTCCGAGAAGGTGCAAAACCAGTCAAACAGCCCCTCCGCCGACTATCGGAAGAGAAGAGAAGGATTGTAGGAGAAGAGATAGCCCGGCTTCTGGCAACCGGCTTCATTATGGACGTTTTCTTCCTAGAGTGGCTTGCCAACCCGGTCCTCGTGCTGAAGAAAATAACAAGTGGCGCATGTGTATAGACTACACTAGCCTCAACAAGGCATGCCCCAAAGATCCCTTCGCCCTGCCAAGGATTGACCAAGTAATAGACTCCACAGCCGGATGCGAGATGTTGAGCTTCTTGGATGCTTACTCAGGCTACCACCAGATAAAGTTGGATCCAGCTGACCATCTGAAGACCGCCTTCATCACACCATTCGGAGCTTTCTGCTACCTGATTATGACATTCGGCTTGAGAAATGCTGGTGCCACATTTCAGCGTTGCATGCAGAAATGCCTCCTCAAGCAGCTCGGCAGAAATGCCCACACCTATGTAGACGATATTGTGGTGAAGACGGAGAAGCGCGACACCTTGCTGGAAGACCTCAGAGAGACAATTGAAAACTTGCGTCGGTTTCAGATCAAGCTTAACCCCGAGAAATGCGTGTTCGGGGTACCAGCCGGCCAGCTCCTAGGCCTTTTGGTCTCTGAATGCGGCATCGAGTGCAACCCAATGAAGATCAAAGCCATAGAGAGAATGGAGATTCCCACCAAGCTATGAGACATCCAGAAATTCACCGGATGCTTGGCATCCCTGAACCGCTTCATCAGCCGTCTCGGGGAGAAAGCTCTCCCCCTCTATCGACTCATGAAGAAGTCCACTCACTTCGAGTGGAACGACCAAGCAGACCAAGCTTTCCACAAGCTAAAGAAGATGCTGACCACGCCGCCTGTCTTGGCCGCACCAACTGAAAAAGAGCCCATGCTCCTTTACATTGCCGCCACCAGCCGGGTGGTCAGCACAGTTATCGTGGTCCAGCGCCCAGAAGAAGGCCGAGCTTAGCCTGTATAGAGGCCGGTGTATTGTTTAAGCGAAGTATTATCCACCTCGAAGCAGAACTACCCACACTACCAGAAGATGTGCTACGGTGTGTACTTCGCCGCCAAGAAGCTCAAGCCCTACTTTCAAGAGCACCCCATCACGGTTGTGTGTACTGCCCCGCTCGCCGAGACCATAGGCAGCCGGGATGCATCTGGTCGGGTGGCAAAATAGGCCATTGAGCTAGCTCCCTACACGATCTTCTACCAGCCCCGCACCGCCATTAAATCCCAAGCACGGGCCGACTTCCTCGTCGATTGGGCCGAAACCCAGTACCTGCCACTGGCCCCTGACTCCACTCATTGGCGGATGCACTTCGATGGGTCCAAGATGCAGACTGGCTTGGGAGCCGGCATCATCCTCACCTCTACCAAGGGCGACAAGCTCAAATACACATTGCAAATTCATTTTGCCACCACCAACAATGTGGCCGAGTACGAGGCACTCATACACGGGCTCCGGCTAGCCAAAGAGCTCGGCATCCGCCGGATCCTGTGCTATGGCGACTCGGATTTGGTGGTCCAGCAGTCATCTGGCGAACGGGACGCCAGGGACGCGAACATGGCGAGCTACCGCTTCCTTGTTCAGCAAATTAGTGGATATTTTGAAGGATGCGAGTTCCTTCATGTACCACGGGCCGACAACGTGCAGGCAGATGCCCTGGCACGAATAGGCTCCACCCGGCAAGCTATACCAACCGACGTTTCTCTTGAACGCCTCCTCAAGCCATCTATAAAGCCATCTCCTGAATCTGATTCCATCTTCGTGCCGCCTGACCCTGGCGCAGTCGGATCCGACTTGGGGAACCAAGCAGGTGGCTCGGGGACTTCGACAGGCGGCCCGGGGACTGCCATAATCGCACCAGGCCCGAGAACTTCGGAACTCGGCCCGGGGGCTACTGCAGTCGGCCTGGGGATTGCAGTGACACAACAGGCAGTGGCCGACACCAACTCTTCACCACCCAGCCCACCCGCCCTAGTCACAGTAGCAGTTCTGACAATAGAAGAAGTCACAGCTCCATCATTGGCCTAGCCCATCCTCAACTTCTTAGTAAACAGAGAGTTGCCAACCGACGAGATCTTGGCAGGACAAGTTCAACGCCGAGCTAGAGCATACACAATAGTCAGCCGAGAGCTTGTTAGGCGCAGCGTCACTGGAGTCTTCCAGCGCTGCGTGGAGCCAGAGAAGGGCATAGCAATCCTCAAGGATATACACCAAGGCGAATGCGGCCACCACGCGGCCTCAAGATCAATCGTCGCCAAAGCTTTCCGCCATGGATTCTTCTGGCCGACTGCTTTGGATGACGCCAAGGAGCTAGTCAAACACTGCAAAGGGTGCCAAGTTTTCAGTTCCAAGCAACACCTGCCGGCTTCTGCACTCAAGACCGTCCCCCTCACCTGGCCTTTTGCCGTCTGGGGGCTGGACATGGTCGGCCCATTCAAGACGGCACGCGGTGGCATGACACACCTGCTCGTCGTTGTGGACAAATTTACTAAGTGGATTGAAGCAAAGCTGATCAAGAAGTTGAATGGGCCGACTGTCGTGACATTCATCACAGATATTACAACCCGGTACGGCGTACTGCATAGCATCATCACCGACAATGGCACAAATTTTGCAAAGGGAGCACTGGCACGCTTTTGTGCAACACACGGCATCCGGCTGGACCTAGCGTCTGTTTCCCACCCACAGTCAAACGGCCAGGTTGAGCGAGAAAACGGCCTCATCCTCTCCGGCATCAAGCCCCGACTGGTCGTGCCACTTGAGAGTTCGGCCGACTGTTGGCTCGACGAATTGTCGGCCGTCCTCTGGAGTTTGCGCACTACCCCAAACAAGTTAACCGGCTTCACCCCTTTCTTCCTGGTATATGGTGCCGAGGCTATCATCCCAACTGACATCGAGTTCGACTCACCTCGGGTCACCATGTACACGGAGGCGGAGGCCAATGAAGCACATGAAGACGGCGTTGACCTACTGGAAGAAGGTCGGCTGTTAGCCCTCAGCCGGTCCCCCATCTATCAACAGGGCCTGCGCCGCTACCATAGCCGGAAGGTCAAGCCAAGATGCTTCCAAGAGGGCGATCTTGTGCGCCAGCTGATCCAGCAAACAGCCGGCCAGCACAAGCTCTCGGACCCTTGGGAGGGCCCCTTCATCATCAGCAGAGCTTTAGGCAACGACTCCTACTACCTAATCGACACACAGAAGCCGAAGGCACGCAAGAGGGATGATTCCGGCAAGGAGTCGGAACGACCATGGAACGCCAATCTCCTCCGAAGATTTTACAGTTAAAAAGTAGTACGTGGCACGCTACCTTTTGTACTAAGTACGAGACAAAGTGTACCCCGAGGAGCACTCGGGGACTACCCTCTTTTATCTATGAATGATGAGTATCACGCATATGATTATGTTACTACATTTGTTTTTTTTGTCCGGCACAGGGTTCGACCAGTCGGCCGGGGGACTCGCCGCCTCGAGTTATATTTGAAGTTCTACCTGCAGTCAGACAAGTAGTGTGCCGGCATCCAAGCCCCCTCTTGCCAAAAGTCGCAGCTCGAAGAATCGACTGTCCGACTGGCAAGAGCCAAGGGCAGGAAAGGATGCCCACATGAAAAACGGCTAAGGACTAACAAACTTATATAACACAAGCCGGCCTCCCGCTCCGCCAGCCGGCTACTAGAGCAGCTGGCTGGCCGCTTCCCATTCACCTTGCTGCAATCTAAGAAAGCTCGAGTACTTGCCTTCCCAAAACAACCAAGTCGTTCTCTAGCCACAGACTGTAGAGCAGCTGTCCGGCTGGGGAGGCGGTGGCCAAGGGAAGGCGGCAAAGGAAAAAGCCAAAATGATGAAAAGCAAACATGAACGGAAGCCAAACACATGCATAATATTTACACAAAAGACCTTCGAAAGGCCAGCATTCAACATAGTCTGAACACACCCCCAGTGGGTGGAACTGCGCAAATTTAATAAAGATTGTTCAAAAGAGTAAAAAGCAGCAAAGCAAGGATGGCGGATCAGGCCAAGGGAATGACGGGCGAGTTGGGCAGGTTGGTGGAGTCAGTAGTGCCGACTGGAGGAGTGACCGACTGGCGAGTCTCGGCATCGTTGCTGGAGGCACGATCAGGCTGAGGCGAGCTGGTCGCTTCGCCATCTAGCACAACGTCTTCACCATCCTCTCCCTCTTCCCCTTCGCCCTCATCGCTGGAAGCAATCTCCTCCGCCGAGTCCTCACCTTCTGTCGGGTTCAGCCCGAACCACTCCTCCGGCTGAGTGACGCCGGCATCATCCACCTCAGGGGCAAAGCTGCTGGTGCGGTGTACTCGGCGATCGCCGAGGCGCGCTGGACGATAGCCGGCCGCACTGCCTCCAGCTCCTAGTCAGCCTCCTGCCGCCAGGTGCTCAACTGGTCCAAGTTCAGCCCAGTATACCAGGCTCAGACGAATTCCAGCGCCGGACCGGGCCGCTGACGCCTTCCAAGTCTCGAAGCGGCCGACTGCGACCTCCAGCCAGTCGGCAGTCCGGTTTGGGGTGCGGGGAACCGCCTCACCGGGCCAGAGGGCGGCCAACACTTGTGCCCCGCGCGCGCTGAAGACGGCGGAGCATGCGGTGGGCCGGCTGCAAGCGGGCTTGAAGCGCTATAAGCTACTCCTCAAGTGACCGGCTGGCACCCGGTGCGATCTCGGCCCCTGCCTGCCGGCATGCGTCGCGGTAGGCCTTGATGGCTTGGGTAGAGGCAGCAGACTAACCGGGGAAGTAATATGCACAAAGAAGAAAGCAGTAGCACAAAATCAAAAGACGAACCAGATGGCGGGAGGCAGGCAAAGAAGTGAAGAAGAAGGTGGCCTACCGTCGATTAAGTCTTCCACCCGGCTGTAGCCTTGGCTCAGCGCCTGCCTCGTCTCGGCCCAGTTCGCCGCCTCGGTCTCATACTCGTCTTTGAGGGCGGCCTCGCTGTCCTGCGCCGCCTTCAGGGACGCCTTGTGGCTCTCCTCCTGGTCGGCCAGCTTCATGGCCAGGCGATCGCACTCGGCCTCCTTGGCACGAAGGGCGGACAGGGCTCCGCTTAGCTGGCCCCTCAAGTCAGCATTGGCCCCTCAGATATGAAGAAAGAAGTCGTCAGGAAAAGATCCGACCCGACTGCTCAGCAGTCGGCCCGAATCTCGGGGACTACGCCTAGTCGGTGCGCTAACGCGCCCCCACTTGAGATAAAAAACGAAGCACTTGCACTTACTCCGGCTCTCGGTCAGGTCAGTGGCTTTCTGATTCAACTCCTGGGCTGGGAGTTGAAAGCAGCCGCGCGGAGGTTGTGGTACTCCTGCAGATAAAACAAGAGACGCGAGTCACCTTATAAATAGGGCAGGGGGTCTTTTTCACTTTTTCCCTCGTGCCTCTTCGTCCCATCGTCTTCCTCGCGTCGCCCCAGCGCTTCGACTCCACCACTGCCGTCGGACTTCGCCTCTGCTTCGACCTTGGCCGATGCATCACCCTGAACGCACCATAAAATCGCGGCGCCTCTCCGCTGTTCCCTTAGCACTAGTAAGCTTTCCTTTCCTCCATTGTAGATCTGCTTTTAGGTTGTGAGCGTTCATCAGTGTTCGTCGGTGTTCATCACTGCACGGTGGCCCTTTGATTCAAACCTCGATATTCAACCTGTATAGTGATGGCCATAGTCCTTCTTTTTTCATCAATGCATCTCGTTTAAGTAGAAACGCCAGTCTGAACCTTTATCGACTGCCTCGGTAACCATATTTCGGTCTGAATAAAGTTTCATTTTCTGACCCGTGGTAGATTCAAAATTATAGTACCAACTTGTTAAACTTGTTTTTCCATCACTTAGTTATTTCAGATCTGTACCTTCAATATCAATATATGACTTGTCATATGCGTTAGTCCCCAAGTGCCAAGTTTATGACTTGTCATGTGTTTGGGACTTTGTAATAAGTTTGGAGAAGAAGCAATAGCCATTAGCCCCCAAGTGACAACTGTATGACTTTTCATGTGCTTGGGACTTCAAATGTATACTACCAACTAACAAATTGCACACCTCTTGCAGGATGAGCTTAGCAAAAAGGAAACCCAAGTCACCGACCTTCAAGAGAATATCAAAACTCAACAAGCCGAGACTTCCAAGGCCAAAGAAGAGCTGACCAATGCTTTAGCATCTATGGAGAAAGCTGGAGGAAAAATTTAAGAGTGAGCGGGCATGCTGGGATGCAGAGAAAGCCACTCTGCTGAAAAGGGATGAGGACGCTGAAGCGACCCTTAATCCGGCTGTGGAAGAACTAACTGGCTTAAAGCGGCAGATAAATTCCATGACTACTACTGTCTTTGGTGAGTAATCGTTTCCACAAACCATAAATATGTATTATCAAATACACTATCGGTTTATGAATTTCATCAATGTAGGGAGTCGTGTTGCTCATATGGGCTAAGACATGCGTCAAAGTCTGAAACCTGCCTATACCATTATAGAACAGCTATATACCGGTGTACAACGGGTTATCTGCACAACTTCTCATAATAAACTGCCCCCAACTTTGATCAAGGATACATTGGTAAGGCTAGCTATGATGCCTGCTCAGATTGAGGAGCTGAAGAAATCGGCTGCCAGGGCGGGTGCTCTTACCGCATTGACGCGAGCCAAAGCCTGGATATCTGATCTTGATCTAGCCGATCTTGGAAAAGGCTATCCCAGCATAAAAGAGGACGGGTCAGATTTTGATAATGATGACCACAGAGCTTTGACAAGGGAGATGCGTTCACTGGCTAGAAAATTGGCTGAAGAAACTGATCGGTCACATTATCAGGCTATTTATGTTGACAACAACAATAAAGTTAATCCGCCAAGTTGCAACGCTCCGGATCTTATTCTGCCATTCCGTAAGCATACTTATGCTCCATATGTTGACCCCTCCTCACTTATAAGTGATGAAGCTGTATTCAGAGCCTTAACTGGGATCGATTGGTCAACCAATGACTCCCAGCAACTGGGTAGAGAAGAGGAGGGTGAACCGCCGCAGGATGATCCACAACCTTCAAGCCAGCCCGATCAAGATTCATCAACCGGTAGCCGGTTTAGCTTCTTCCCTCTGCAAGACTGTTTTAAAACAATTATTCTTATGGGCAACAAACCGCCTTGTAATAGGCTAGTTGAAACACTTGGTCTTCTATGCCATCGTGCATATTTCCTTTGCATGACACTGTTAATCCGCCATGTTTAATATATGCTATGTCTGTTTATGATACTTTAGCACCATGGAATCTGCTCCTGCAATTAATAAAAAATGTCCTAGCGGTGTACTGCTAGACGGGTTATCTTGCCCAACAACATAGCTTATAACCATGGCTAGGCATAAAAATAGCCATATATAATGCAAGACATACCATGCATGTGATATTTTATCACCCTACTGGTTTAGCAAGCCAGTATAATAAGGTGTAACGCCCCGAGACTGATGTGCCAGGTGTCATCCAGTTATTCGCTGTTGTTGCCTTGTCATTGCTTGCGTGTCTTGCATTGCATATCGTGTCATCATGTGCATTTCATTTGCATACATGTTCGTCTCATGCATCCGAGCATTTTCCCCGTTGTCCGTTTTGCATTCCGGCGCTCCGTTCTCCTCCAGTGGTCATTTCTACCTTTCTTTCATGTGTGTGGATTAAACATTTCCGGATTGTACCGAGACTTGTCATGCGGCCTTGGTTTACTACTGGTAGACCGCCTGTCAAGTTTCGTACCATTTGGACTTCGTTTGATGCTCCAACAGTTAACCAAGGGACCGAAAAGGCTCCGTGTGTGTTGCAGCCCAACACCCCTCCAATTTGGCCAAGACCCACTAAAACCCTCTCCATCATCTCGGTCGTTCGATCACGATCGCGTGGCCGAAAACCGCACCTCATTTGGACTCTCCTAGCTCCCTCTACCTATATATATGTTGCCATCCCCGATATTTTCGCGGATGAACCCTAGCCCCGCTCCTCTCGCATCACCGGACATGTCCATCCGGTCGCCGGACAATGTCCGCCGCCACCGCCACCTCACCCAAACGAATCGGAGCGCGCCACGTCACTCCCGCCGCCGCCGCGAGCCAACCAGCTTGCGCCACCTCACCCGCGCCGCGCCCTCTCTCTCCGCCCCGCGCCCGCCGGCCCGCCGAGCCCGCCTCCGGCCCGTGCGGGCCCAGATCTCGCGCCGCCGCCTGGGAACGCGCCCCGCCGCCTGTCTGCACCGCGCGGTGCCCTTCTCCACTGCCGGCCGAGCTCCGCCGCCGCAGCTCCATCGCCCCCGCCGCCTCGGACGCCCCGCGCCACCACCGGGGATTCGCCCCGCCGCCTCGCCACGGTGTTCCCCCGCCACCTCGTCACCGGCATAGCGCTGTCCGACGCCACTGGCGCGCCGCTCGCCGTGCCTCTCCCGGAGCCCGTGCTGCTCACCGGAGCAGTCGCCGGCCATCGCCGGAGTCCGCTTCAGATCCGGTCCGGGTAGATGGGTGGACCAGATCCACCACTCCCCGAACCAAACGTCCCGTCTCATATCTGCACCGCTCCATCCTGGATCCCTCCGTCCCGCATTGACTTTCGCGGAGGTATAATTTCACTAAGTCCCCGAAATTCTCAAATCCATTTTCTCCTGTTCATTGCATCGTAACTTTGCATCCGTAACTCCGATTCATGCATATAGCATATCAAAATGTTCGTCTCAGAGAGTACATCATTTCATTCCACTGCATCATTTTCTTTTGAGTTCATCTTGATGCCCGAAATGCTGTTAGAAGAGTGCTATTTGAGATAATTGTCAGATCTGCTGCTCCTTTTAGCTATTTGTCATTTTTGCCATGATTATTGTGTGCATGATATGCCCTTGAGCTCTACATATGTTTTGTTAAGGGTTTTGCCATCTTTCCAGAGGTGCAACCCATGTATTCTTGTGATGTGTGTGGTGACTAGAACAAGCTTGCAAAGTGAGGCACTTGGTAATTCTGATTTCAGAGACTTAGCATTTCCACTAAGTCCTTGAGCTGTTTATCTCATATTGCCATATGTTCATGTTGTTTCCTAGTGATCCGTGCCTCTTTTGAGGATGATCAGTAAGGATGTTTTGTTAATCTTATAGTGCTCTATCCATCCATGCCTTTTTTGCAATTATGGAGCACCCTATCTTGAGTCAATCGAGCTCTACTTTTGCTATTTCTCGAATCTGGGCAGATTGTCTACTTGTTAGCGATTTTGCCGAGGATGTTGTAGTTGATCCGTGCATGCCATGTTATTGTTCTTGCCATGTCTAGCTTGTATAATGTGTATTTCTTGATGGGTGTATGCTTAGATTGTCATGCTTTGCTCTGTAGTGAGTGCATCGAGCTCGTAAACATGCCTACTTGATATCTGATTTGCATGCTCCAGTTTTTCACCAAGTCTGTAACCTGATTATGTTTTTGCCATGTTCACATGCTTGCAATTGTATTTTCTGATCCCTTTTGGCTTAAGGTCACTAAGGGACTTTTGTTAAGCTCTTTGAGTATCTCCATTCCATGCTTTACTTTGCCATGTTCAGGTCCTGTATCATATTGTTTTCATGCTCCAAAATGTGCTACCTGATCTGAAATTCCAGACAAGTATTAATTTCACTAAGTCTGAAATCTGTTTACCATATGCATTTTTGCCATGCTTGTTTTAACCTGCTAATGTATGAATTGGCTGTAGCTCAGTGCTAGACTTTTGTTAAGCATCATGAATGGATCCCTGCCATGTATTTTGTTTCCATGCTTGGGTGCTGTAGCATGTTCATATTGTTGCATTTAGATGGCTACTTGCTGTTAATCGCAGAACGTGGTCATATTTGAATTGCTCGCCATTTCCAAACCGTAACTCCGTTTCCGGTGATCTTTATATCGTTTTCAAGAGATTTCATCTCATCTTTGCAGTGGCACACTTGGTTTTCCAAGTTGAGGCCAGGTTCATGCATTCCTTGTCACATCATGCATATGCATCGCATACCGCATCCCGCATATCATACCATGTTCATGTGTTGGTTGTTTACTATGTTGTGTGCTTCTTTCCGGTGTTTGCTTCTTCGGGTTGGTTCCGGTAACGTCGCGTTTGTGAGGATCCGTTCAACTATGTCCGTTTGTCTTCTTCATGGACTCGTTCTTCTTCCTTGCAGGATTTCAGGCAAGATGACCTTACCCTCGAAATCACTTCTATCTTTGCTTGCTAGTCGCTCGCTCTTTTGCTATGCCTATGCTGCGATACCTACCACTTGCTTATCATGCCTCCCATATTGTTGAACCAAGCCTCTAACCCACCTTGTCCCAGCAAACCGTTGTTTGGCTATGTTACCGCTTTTCTCAACCCCTCTTATAGCGTTGTTAGTTGCAGGTGAAGATTGAAGTTTGTTCCTTGTTGGAACATGGAGATGTTATTCCTTGTTGGAACATGTTTACTTGTTGGTATATCACAGTATATCTTATTTCAATTAATGCATCTATATACTTGGTAAAGGGTGGAAGGCTCGGCCTTATACCTGGTGTTTTGTGCCACTCTTGCCGCCCTAGTTTCCGTCATATCGGTGTTATGTTCCTGGATTTTGCGTTCCTTACGCAGTTGGGTAATAATGGGAACCCCTTGACAGTTCGCCTTAAGTAAAGCTCTTCCAGCAATGCCCAACATTGGTTTTACAATTTGCCACCTAGCCTTTTTCTTCTCCCTTGGGAGTCGCGCTCCTGAGGGTCATCATTATTTTAACCCCCGGGCCAGTGCTCCTCTGAGTGTTGGTCCAACTTGTCAGCCGCCGGTGGCCACCAGGGGCAACTCTGGGCTGGCCTATCGGAAGTTTAGACAATCCGGTGTGCCCTGAGAAAGAGATATGTGCAGCTCCTATCAGGATTTGTCGGCACATTCAGGCGGTGTTGCTGGTTTAGTTTTACCCTGTCGAAATGTCTTGTAGAACCGGGATACCGAGTCTGATCGGAATGTCTCGGGAGGAGGTCTATTCCTTCGTTGACCATGAGAACTTGTGATGGGCTAAGTTGGGACACCCCTGCAGGGATTTGAACTTTCGAAAGCCGTGCCCGCAGTTATGGGCAGATGGGAATTTGTTAATGTCCGGTTGTAGAAAACCTGAAGTTGACCTTAATTAAAATACATCAACCGCGTGTGTTACCATGATGGTCTCTTTCCGGCGGAGTCCGGGAAGTGAACACCGTGTTGGAGTTATGCTTGACGTAGGTCGTTTTAGGATCACTTCTTGATCATACTTTTATCGATCGTGCTTTGCCTTCTCTTCTCGCCCTCTTTTGCGAATAGGTTAGCCACCATATATGCTAGTCGCTTGCTGCAGCTCCACCTCATACCTTTACCTTACCCATAAGCTTAAATAGTCTTGATCGCGAGGGTGCGAGATTGCTGAGTCCCTGTGGCTCACAGATACTTCCAAAACCAGCTTGCAGGTGCCGATGAGTCCATGCAGATGATGCAACCAAGCTCCGGAGGAGCTCGATGAAGATCTTGTCCTTTCAGTTGGGGTCGATCGGGGACCGTGTCGCATTTGGGGTTCTTCTTTTATTTTGGTTCCGTAGTCGGAACTTGATTGTATCTGGATGATTTAATGCATTATTCATGTAATTGTGTGAAGTGGCGATTGTAAGCCAACTATGTATCTTTTCCCTTATGCATTACATGGGTTGTGTGAAGATTACCTCACTTGCGACATTGCTTTCAATGCGGTTATGCCTCTAAGTCGTGCTTCGACACGTGGGAGATATAGCCGCATCGAGGCCGTTACATAAGGGTAATAACCCATAACTTGAATACTGGTAATCATCATCTGTCTGCCGGTTTATGAACGGGCCCAGGCCGGATCAATAAACACTGGACAGTAGTTTCTGCTTGCTGGCGACTTATAGTCAAAGGTTAGGCCAGTCTAATAAACAAAGATAAATCATACTCATAAAGCATTATAAACCGAAAAAATCAAGAAAGATTTAAATAGTTAGAATTGTGGTGTTGAACTGATCAAGAGGGATTAAGCTATGGTTTGGATATGACCAAAGCCCCCAAATGACTTCCCTGGTGGCCTTATGCCTATCCAGAGGTGTAGCTATGGTTTGAATACGACCAAGCCCGCAAGTGATTTCCCTGGTGACCTTGTGCCTATCAAGAGGTGTAGTGTAACAGCCCCAAAATTGGGTTATCAATTTTTGTGTTGTAATTCCTTCCTGGCACTCATTCTTCAAAAAAATTCTCCTAAGTTTGCAGGATGACTCTGACAATTCTTGTCATTTTCAAACTTTCCAAAAACCTTGCTCATGTATTTCTCAGTGGGCAAGCCCTCATTTGCATCATCTCAAACCCTAATTCCAAATTTTTGGGATTTGGATATCTCCTTTGTGCTTACAAGGGAGCCATCATTTTATTGATCTGTTGATCCTCCCAATTGTTACCAGAGATCCTCCCATATTTCTGAAAATTGGATATGCAAAAATATTATAAAGTCCCATGCAATATTTTTGAATTGTAATTTATTCCTTTTCTTCCCTTTCTAAGGAATAAAATCCAAAGAAATAACTAGCAATCTCCTAAAATCATGAGAATTGGTGGAATTGATGTTTATGCCTAATCCAAGCTTTGGAAAATATATTGGCCATAATTAAATCAGGAAAATTGCCTTTTCCTATTTAATGCCAATATTGCATTTCTTCCATTTTCCAAAGGAACTACCATTTTTCTTGCACGGAAAATTCCCACATATATTGTGGAGCTTTTCATTGCTATATAATCACTAGTTCCATCCTTATCTCATGTTCCTCAGATCGAAAATTGGGCACATGATCCAATGCAAGTCTCTGCCTTCTTTAAAATTTTGCAAAGGAAGTGCTTTATTCCTAACTGCAATTGAGCTTCCATTTGGCAAGGTGATTAACATGGATAAGTAACCCATGGATGCCAAATATGAGCTCAATCCATTTATCCTAGCTCCCTGTGAAATTTCTTCAAAGTTTCTGACCAGAACACAACTTTGTGATGGAAGTGCCTTCATAGGAGTTCCAAATGGGATGAAACTTTTCCATACTCTCAAGTATCCCAAATCATTAGTCCCCCCCCCAATTCAGTTCATTTCATTAAACTAGGTGAGCACAGGAGCAATTCTTGGTTTCTGTCAAAACTTTCAGTTTGTAAAGCAAGTATATTTTATCTTGCTCCATTTTGGCTGAAACTTTTTCCGGACCTTCTCCTATCCATATTATCCGACTCCATAAGATTTTGGCTTATTTAATTTAGCCATTTGCCTTGAAGATTTTTCTCAAGTTTCTGGACAAAGGAGATGTTTGTGAAACAAGTACCATTTTGGCAAGTCCATTTGGTATGATATTTTTACAGCATCATGGTATGTCCAAATCATCAAGCTTTCCCAAGTTTTAGCTCAATCCATCACTCCTAGTGAGTGCTTCTTCCTGATTTAGTTTCTGGGTTAGGTTTAGAAGTTGCACAACAACTATGCTAAATACTTGACCAAACGACCTCATAATTTACAGGACCATAGTCCTTTCTACCCTAAGCCTCTCAGAAATCAATTTTACCTTTTACCCTCTCTGGTTTACTCTCTAGACTGTGGCCAAGGTTGATTAGTAAACTTATGGAGCTTGGTTTACTCTACTCCCTGTGTCTTTGCTCGTTTCTTTACCATGGTAACACTATCTCTTCGAAGTACTACGTAGCAGACATGAGATTACATCAGTAAAAACTCTAGAGCATGCTTTGTCCATGGTGACCACGGAAAATACCTGCCAAAACGGTGGTCTAGCCACTGTTCGAGTCGGTATCGCTGCCCCGACCGGTTCTGGTCTCGCCATCATTGCCCAACAGCTCCCCCTCGAAGTCTCCTTCCCCCTGTACCTCTAGCCCCCTTTGTTTTCTTCTCCCGTGAGCCGTGCCATTGACCAAACAGTGAGCGCCCGTGTGCACCGTCGCTTTCCTCCCAGATGTCCGCTTCCTCCTTTCGTTCCCGAGCGCCTCTCGTCTCCGTGAGCTTCTGCCGCTCTTCTTGATCCTCTTCTTCGCCTTCCCACCGCTTCCTGTTAGCCTTGTCCACGCCTGCCGACACCGCGTCGTCGCTGACACGTGGACACGTCGCCCGCCGGGTGGCACCTCCCCCTCCTTCCCGAGATCTCCCCGCGCCTATAAATAGCGACCCCGATCTCTCTCTCACAGTCCTCAAGCCTCCCCAAGCCACTCACCTCTCCCCGGAGTCGCTCTCTGACCACCACCGTCACCATAGCCGCCGCCTCGGGTCTCCCCCAATTTTGGTGATCCCGAGCTCCCGTCGCCATTCCTCCACCACCACCGCATCCCCCATACTCCGGCAAGCCTCCCCTTGACCTCGGCCTCTTCCCTTCCCCACCATAGCGCTGTGTCCACCGGCGGCCAAATCCACTCTCCGTCGTGGGCCGTGTAGCTCCCTCCCTGGTGTTCCTTGGCAGAAGCTAGCACCACCCCGAGGTGCCCCTCGCCGCCTTGAGCTTTTTGGTAGGTCGCCCATCTGCTGTCGTGGCCGGACGCGCCGGCGAGCGCCGTCGGGGTGGGCGTCCCGCCTCAGCCAAGTGCGCGTCGAGCGGGAGGAAGAAGAAGCCAGCCAAGCAGGCCCCACCCCTCACGGGTCCCCCTCGCTAGTGACCCCGCGTTGACCCCACCTCGCCATGTCAGTTAAGTGGCGGGGCCCCGTGCTGTTTTTTGTTTTCGGATTCCCGGAGGCGTATTCCCTGGAGTGTGCTTTCCCTCAGCCGAAAGCGTATTCCTCCTCTTCTTCGGGCCAGAATGCGCTTTCCTCTCTTGAAAGCATATTTCTGAGAAAGACGCGATCTGTTTTTCTGCCAGGGGCCTGTTTTTAATGATTTCCTTTATAGATAGGTCCCTCGGAGTTAAACAATCATATCTTTTTACCCGTAGCTCCAAATGAGGTGATTCCAACGCTCAAGTTCTCTGTTCGTCGAGCCCTTTTTGATGGGACCATTTTCTTGATGTTTTCACATTCTCAAAATGACCATTTTTCCCTTTCCAGTAAACAACCCCCTCCGAGAGAGAACTGTTTCCGGCAAATCTTTCTGCGATCGTTCCGCACTTCTTCCCGGAGTATTTGTCGACCCCAAGGCAAGCCAACCTCTTATCATGAGCCCCAGACTTGCATGTTGACTTTGCTTGCACCTTGTGTGGGTGTAGTTACAGTTGCTATTTACCTTTTTATCTGTAGTTATTATGTTATGATCTTCCTGCTTGCTTATGTTTTCATGATATCTTTTGCCATACTAATTAGAATGTTACTATCAATATTTCGTGGAGTTTTAGGACTTATATTTGGATGACTATGTGGATGACATGTTGCCTTTGGATTCTTAGTGACTAGTATGACTATGTTCATCATGGTATTATGCTTTGGAGTATTACTTTGGATATCATGTTGCCTTTGGATTTGTAGTGGCTATTATGATAGCTATGATGATTGTAATGCACCATGGATATGCTAGTACCTAGTATTGTCATGTTCTTTATGTTGTAGTTGTTCACTTGATAAGTTTGATCTTTTATTAAAACATGGGTATGATGCATGTTCATTGTTGCATCCATGTTCATGATGATGGAGAAGGAAATAAAATGACCTAATAGCAACAACCTCCTCCGTCATCGATGGAATCGAGTCATAGTGCCACCAAATCGAACTTTTATAGTGCAACCACATTTTGCCTTTATGGGAAGGCCTTAATGTGATCTATTGTCGTGCCTCTCGTCGGTGCCTCCAAATAGGGAAGGTTATGGGCGTGCGCTACCCTGATCAGGTAGGCGGACATAACCTTGTGTTCCCGTTGTTGAGATTTTTGGTACCGGTCCTCATGAGGGATGTTTTGGCCACGACCGTAATTGCAGTAGGTCGGTTTCGTCGGAATGCCGTTGGTCCACCCGAATAGGATAACGAGGCCATGGGTTCCATGGTGTGGGTACAATGTGCTACCTCTGCAGAGTGTGTATCAAGTCTATCGATAGCAACACAGTTCATAGTAGGTCACACTATCAGGTCTTGGTCGAAATGGAGGATAAACCTGAGATAATTAAGTAAATTAATGTGATAACAAGAATGTGGTGACTTGGACTATGAGATAGTCGATGTTTTGGATGTGATCACGAGACGAGGTCTCGGTTAATGTTGGACCAAGTGTTGGTCGGGGTTGTGATCGCCAGAAAGATCACCGTTTGTTTACAAGGCAACCCGTTGGTAAGAGAGTTTGAGGGACTCAGTGCACAAGTTTGGTTGCATTACATGAGTAATATGTTGTTATTTGCATTTAAATAGCCATGTCAAAACAGTAGATGATTTCATAGAGTTAAGATGTTGTGTCTACATTGAATATGATCGATAGTTTATTTTTCAGCATAGTTTCATAATGACATGTCATGCTTGGATTGATTATGCCATGATTGAGATGATATGCTATGTTTTACTGTCGCCATGTTAGAAGCATGTTTTGATATTCCATGTGATTACCATGATTAGTAAATGCTATGATGTTGTTCAGGCTTAATTACCATTAACATGCCATGTTCAGTAATTGATATGAGAAAGGTTGTTGCATGCGCTTGGTTCTTGCTTTGTCTTCTGCTTGTTTGGATGCTATATAATTGGTTGTATTGCAAGTACATTCAATGTACTGACCTGGCATGTCATGCCAGTTTTGTAGGTCATACCCGAAGTGTTCGCTTGACCCGTCGTGTTAAGTCGTAACATTGCCAGTCCTGTGAGTTGTGGAGCCCATCCAGAGTTATGCTGCCAAACCAAGACTTCTGCCGCCATTTAAATAAGTTTCCGCAGCCATTTAAATAGCCTTAGAGCTATGCCAGATAATTGTATTCATCAATGATGTAATCTTTTATACATGTATTTGATGAATATTCTTGTACCTGGAATGCTGTATTGTGGACCTGTCGCGCGTCAGGTGTTATCCTGGGCTGACGTGCGAAGGCCCCCTGCTCCATGCGGATCGGGGTTCCACATGTAGCTATTGTTCGAATACGACCAAGCCCCCAAGTCATTTCCCTGGTGGCCTTACGCCTACCAAGAGTGTAGCTATGGTTCGAATATGACCAAGCCCCCAAGTGGTTTCCCTGGTGGCCTTATGCTAATCAAGAGGTGTAGCTATGATGCGAATATGATCAAGCCCCCAAGTGATTATGTGGGCTGTGCCCAAGGGGTACCTATGTTTGAGCTGTGCTGTGCACCAGACCCTCTTTTGTCCCTTTAATCCGGGCATTAAACCTCAAATGGACCCGAGCTATGCTCATATGAAGTTATAATATTGGCTTGATAGCCGGATTACCAAGGTAACTAGAGGTGTGCTCTTATAATATGGGCTTGATAGCCGGATTACCGAGGTAACCAGAGCTGTGATCTTATGATATGGGCTTGATAGCCGGATTAACGAAGTAACCAGAGCTATTCTCTTATGATATGGGCTTGATAGCCGGATTACCGAAGTAACTAGAGGTTTGCTATTATGATATGGGCTTGATAGCGGGATCAAAAACTCATTTAAAAGAACAACAGAAGCCCCGCTTTAGCAAGGATGCCGGTTTATTATATCAATCATAATATATACATTGTCTAAGTATGTACATAAGGAGAGCCTGTGGCTCAAGTGTAGTATGGCCTAAGCTAAGCGATATTCCAAGGCCGGCGGGTCTCCTCCTCCGATGTGCGTGAGTCCTTATGGTCTCGAACATCAACAAGGTAATATGACTCGTTGTTTAGATTCTTGCTGATCACAAAGGGTCCTTCCTAAGGTGGGGATAACTTGTGCATATCAGTCTGATCTTGGATGAGCCGGAGCACCAGATCCCCTTCTTGAAAAGTTCTGGTTTTAACCCGATGGTTGTGGTAATGGCGCAGATCTTGCTGGTAAATCACCAAACGAGCTGCTACGATGTCGCGCTCTTCATCTAATAGGTCAAGTGCTTCCTAACGTGCTTTTTCATTGTCAGCTTCAACATATGCCACCACACGGGGCGAGTCATGACGAATGTCACTAGGGAGAACTGCCTCTGCTCCATAAACCATGAAAAAAGGCGTATAACCCGTAGACCTGTTGGGGTGGTATTAATGCTCCATAACACAGAAGGTAACTCCTCGACCCAACGACTCGGCGTCCTCTGCAAAGGAACCATAAGCCGGGGTTTGATACCTCTCAAAATCTCTTGATTGGCTCTCTCAACTTGACCATTAGACTGGGGGTGAGCCACTGATGATATATCAAGCCAGATATGCTCACGTTGACAAAAATCTTCCATAGCTCCCTTGGACAGGTTAGCGCCATTGTCAGTTATAATGCTATGTGGAAAGCCAAAGCACAAAATCACCTTCATGAATTGAACCGTCGTTGCTGCATCACACTTACTCACTGGGTCTGCTCTACCCATTTAGTAAATTGTTAACTACCACCAAGAGGTGGGTCTTCTTATCCTTGGATCTTTTAAAGGGCCCAACCATATCCAGTCCCCAGACTACAAACATCCAAGTAATTGGAATCATCCTTAACTCCTGAGCCGGAACATGAGCTCGACGTGCAAATTTCTGACAACCGTCACACCTTCTGACCAAGTCCTCAACATCAGTATGAGCCGTCAGGCAATAAAAACCGTGACGAAAGGCTTTGGCCACCAGAGATTTTGAACCGGCATGATGAACACAGTAACCTTCATGGATCTCACGCAGGATCTCACAACCTTCTTCTGGAGACACGCAGCGCTGAAACACCCTTGTGACACTTCAATGATGCAACTCTCCATTGACAATAGTCATTAACTTGGATCGCCGGATTATATGCCTGGCCAAAACTTCATCTTCAGGTAACTCGCCTCGGGTCATATACGCCAAATAGGGAACTGTCCAATCCGGGATAACATGAAGAGCTGCCACCAACTGAGCCTCCGGGTCCGGGGTAGCCAAATCCTCTTGTGTGGGTAACTTGACCGACGGGTTATGAAGGACATCAAGAAAAACATTCGGCGGCATCGGTTTATGTTGAGAACTGAATCGGCTTAAAGCATCTGCAACTTCATTCTTTCTCCGGTCCACATGCTCAACCTGATAACCCTTGAAGTGACCAACAATAACATCCACCTCCCGTCGATAAGCCGCCATGAGTGGGTCTTTGGAGTCCCAAGTACCTGATACTTTTTGAGCTACCAAATCCGAGTCACCAAAGCACCTAACCCGGCTTAAGTTCATCTCCTTAGCCACTCGAAGACCGTGGAGTAAGGCCTCATATTCCGTTGCATTGTTAGTGCAAGGAAACATTAAGCGGAGAACATAACAAAATTTATCACCTCGAGGGGAAGCTAGCACAACTCCAGCCCCCGAGCTCTCCAATTTGCTGGACCCATCAAAGTGAATAGTCCAATATGTGTTATCTGGCTTTTCCTCTGGCGTCAGCAACTCTGTCCAGTCATTGATGAAATCCACAAGTGCCTGGCTGGGACTTGATTGCCGTACGAGGCATATATTTTAACCCGTGAGGTCCAAGCTCAATGACCGCACTTGGCAGCCTGGCCAGTTGCTTCCCTGTTTTGGATTATATCTCCCAAAGGAGATAAACTAGCCAAAGTGATGGGATGACCCTAAAAATACTGTTTAAGCTTCTGGCTCGCCATAAAAACTCCGTACACCAACTTCTGCCAATGTGGGTATCTCTGCTTGGACTCAATGAGAACCTCACTGATATAATAAACCGGCCGTTGAAACGGATATTCCTTGACTGCCTCCTTTTGCTCTACCACAATAGCCACACTGACAGCCCTGGCATTGGCAGCCACATATAGCAACAATGGATCTTTATCAATAGGAGTAGCAAGGACAAGTGGCTCGGCTAACTGCTTTTTCAAGTCCTCAAATGCCGCATCAGCAGCATCACTCCAGACAAACTTGTCTATCTTTTTCATCATCTGATATAGAGGGATAGCTTTCTCCCCCAACTGGCACATAAACCGGCTCAACGCTGCAATACGACCCGCCAGACGTTGACATCATTGATACACGCCGGTTGAGCCAGAGAAGTAATTGCCTTAATCTTTTTCGGGTTAGCCTCAATACCCCTGTTAGACACCAAAAAACCCAAGAGCTTGCCTGCCGGTACACCACAGGCACACTTGGCCGGATTAATATCATCTTATAAATTTGGAGATTACAAAAAGTTTCCGTCAAATCATCTACCAACGTCTCCTCTTTCCTGGACTTCACAACAATGTCATACACATAAGCATGAACATTGCGCCCAATCTGAGTATGAAGAAAATTCTGCACACAGTGTTGATAAGTCGCCTAGGCACTCTTGAGCCCAAAAGGCATAGACACATAGCAGAAGGCTCCAAAGGGAGTTATAAAAGTTGTCTTCTCCTGGTCCTTAACTTCCATCTTGATCTAATAATAACCGGAATAAGCATCCAGAAAACTCAAACGCTCACAACCCGCCGTAGCATCAATAATCTGATCAATACGGGGAGGGCGAAAGGATCAGTCGGACAAGCCTTGTTTAAATCTGTGTAGTCCACACACATGTGCCAAGTGTCATTCTTCTTAAGTACCAGCACCGGTTTAGCCATCCACTCAGGATGAAACACTTCAATGATAAACCTAGCTGCCAGGAGCTGGGCTACCTCCTCACCAATAGCCTTACGCCTTCCTTCATCGAAGCGGCGGAGAATCTGCTTGACCGGTTTAAATTTAGGATCAATATTAAGAGTGTGCTCAGCGAGTTCCCTCGGTACACGTGGCATGTTAGAAGGTTTCCAGGCAAAGATGTGACGGTTCTCACGGATGAACTCGATGAGCGCGCTTTCCTATTTCAGATCCAGATTAGCACTGATGTTAAACTGCTTGGATGAATCGCCCGAAAAAAATCAACTAACTTGGTTTCCTCGGCCGATTTAAACTTCAAGGCCGGATCATGCTCCGTAGTTGGCTTTTTCAAAGAAGTCATATCCACCGGATCAACATTGTCCTTATAAAATTTTAACTCCTCTTTTGCACAAACCGACTCAGCATAAGCCGCATCACCTTCTTCACATTCGAAAGCCATCTTTCGGTCCCATGTACCGTGATGGTCCCCTTATGAACTGGCATCTTGAGCTGTAGATAAACATAACAGGGTCTTGCCATGAATTTAGCATAAGCGAGTCGTCCAAACAGGGCATGATAAGGGCTCTTAATTTTTACCACCTCAAAGGTCAACCTCTCTGATCTAGAATCATGATCATCGCCAAAAGCAACTTCCGAGGCTATCTTACCAACTGGATACGCCGACTTACCAGGCACCTCTCCATGGAAAACAGTGTTTGATGGTTTAAGATTTTTATCCGTCAAACCCATACAATGAAAGGTGTCATAATAAAGGATATTAATGCTGGTCCCTCCGTCCATGAGAACCTTGGTGAACCTATACCCTCCAACCTGAGGCGCAACCACTAATGTTAGATGACCCGGATTATCAACCCGGGGCGGATGATCCTGCCGACTCCACACAATGGGCTGCTCAGACTAGCGCAAGTAACGGGGTACTGCCGGTTCAACGGTCTTATGAAGCTTCTGATCCCGCTTGCACAAAACTCGTGGTGAAGACGTGATACTGTCCACTATTTAATTGTTTCGGTTTACTTTGATATCCAAACTGTTGCTGCTGATTCCCCTGATCGGACTATTGATGGTAGCCGCCCTAATTGCCTTGATTGACTTGATGACCTTGATGACACTGGAACCCGGAGCCTGAACCGCCGCCACCGTAACCCGGACCATGTGAACCGCATCCTGGACCGCCTCCCGGTCCATGGTTAATTTGAAAAAGACTTGAATTCTTGAACTCCCTCATGATGTAACAATCCTTCCAAAGATAAGTAGACGGTCTTTAACGTGTACCATGCTTCGGGCAGGGCTGATTCAACATATGCTCAAGATTAACGCCAGATCCTCCGTTCTGCGGGGGTGGTCTGCCCTTACGTCCCTGGCCTTTATTCTGCGCATTGGTATTTGCCACAAAATCCAGGTTGCTATCAGCCTTGCGCTTACCATTACCTCCCTGATGCGCCGCCGGGTTATGTTGCTGCCCTTTGGTGCTGCTGCTCTTCTTTCCCTTTCCCGGCTTGTCATCATCAGACTCAGGATCGTTGGTACTATCAGAGTCAGCATACTTAACCGGAACAGTCATAAGTGTCCCCATGACATTGCAGTGAAGTTTGAGCCGCCCTAATTTTTGCTTGAGGGGTGTAAAACGACAATTTTTCTCTAACGTCAAGACTGCTGAATCGGCACTAATCCGGTCTGACGAGTGCAGTATCGTTGAAACCCGGCGCACCCAATGGGTTGTTGATTTTCCTTCTTCCTGGACACAGGAGGCGAAATCCACAATTGACATGGGCTGCTTACACGTGTCCTTGAAATTCTAGATAAACCGGGCCTTTAACTCAGCCCATGACCCAACGGAGTTAGCCGGTGATCACTTCAACCAAGTATGAGCCGTTCCTTCTAGCATCATGGTAAAATACTTAGCACATGCAGCCTCATCAAAATCCAACAGTTCCATCGCCATCTCATAACTCTCAATCCACGATTCAGGAGGTAAATCGGCCATGTAGTTGGGTATGCTACCTCTTGAGCATTGTGTTGGTTTTCCCTTGAAGAGGAAAGGGTGATGCAGTTGAGCAGCGTAAGTATTTACCTCAATTTTTGAGAACCAAGGTATCAATCCAGTAGGAGGCCACGCACGAGTTCCTCGCACCTACACAAACAAATAAACTCCTTGCAACCAACACGATAAAGGGGTTGTCAATCCCTTCACGGTCACCTACGAGAGTGAGATCTGATAGATATGATAAGATAATATTTTTGGTATTTTTACGATAAAGAGAAATAAAGATGCAAGTAAAATAAATGGCAAAGTAAATAACTAAGTATTGGAATATTAATATGATGGAAAATAGACCAGGGGGCCATAGGTTTCACTAGAGGCTTCTCTCGAGAGCATAAAGTAATACGGTGGGTGAACAAATTACTGTTGAGAAACTGACAAAATTGAGGATAGTTATGAGAATATCTAGATATTATTGTAACTCCCCGAGACCGATGTGCCAGGTGTCGTTCAGTTATTCGCTATTGTTGCCTTGTCATTGCTTGCGTGTCATGCATTGCATATCATGTCATCATGCGCATTTCATTTGCACACGTGTTCGTCTCATGCATCCGAGCATTTTCCCCGTTGTCCGTTTTGCATTCCGGCGCTTCGTTCTTCTCCGGTGGTCAATTCTACCTTTCTTTCATGTGTGGGGATCAAACATTTCCGGATTGGACCAAGACTTGCCAAGCGGCCTTGGTTTACTACCAGTAGACCGCCTCTCAAGTTTCGTATCATTTGGACTTCGTTTGATACTCCAACGGTTAACCGAGGGACCGAGAAGGCCTCATGTGTGTTGCAGCCCAACACCCCTCCAATTTGGCCCAAAACCCACCTAAACCTCCTCCATCGTCTCGGTCATTCGATCACGATCGTGTGGCCGAAAACCGCACCTCATTTGGACTCTCCTAGCTCCCTCTATGCCTATTTAAACACCCCCCGAAATTCGGATCTCCTTCCTACCCGAAACCCTAACTTCGTCCCCCTCGCGCCACTGGACGTGTCCAGCCCGCGCCCGGACAATGTCCGCCGCCCGCTGCCACGTCTCTCCGACCAATGGGGGCGCGCCACGTCAGCTCCGCCGCCCCTCTCCTCCACACAGACGCCGCCACTTGTCACTGCCTCCCTCTCTCCCCACCGGCGCTGCCGTGGCCCGCGGGAGGCCCGCCTGAGCCGTCCTGGGCCCGAGCGCCTCGCACCCCGACCGAGTCTCCCGCCACGCCTCCCCTTCGTCCCCGTCGCCGCAATGCCGTGCCGGACTTGGCTCTGGTCACCACCGACCCTTGCCGGAGTCTGCCCCATCGCCCCTTCGCTCCCAGCCGCCGTCCAGGGGCGCCTCTACCTCGATCTGCCCAAGGGAGGAGCCCCGGTGCCGTCCGCCCCAAGATCCGGTGCCGCCGCCTCGGTTCCTGCAGTCCCCGCCGGAATCTTCCAGCACCGCCGCCGCCATGGATCGGGAGGAGCCCGATCCAGCCGCTCCCTCCCCGGCTCCGTTGACCTACCGCGTGGGCCGCGCCCGAGTCCGTCCCAGCGCAGCGCCCCCGCCTTGGCCTGCCTCTGCATCCTCCCGCATGGGCCCAGCTCCAGCCGGCCCGAGTCCAGCCCTGCGAGCCGCTCTTGCCTCGGCCTCCCTCCTCGCACCGAACCGGGCCAGGCCCAGGGTGAGCAGCCCCCCAGCGCCCCGCCTCTATTTTTTTCATGCGGTTGGGCCAGCCAGATTCAGCCCATGTCACATTTTTTTTCCTGTTCTGAGATTTCCTATTTATCCAGAGTTTGCCTGTTTTGCAGTTAAGTCCTCCAAGTTCATGCATTTAATAACTCACTAATCATGCATCAGGTTAAAATGTTTTATATATGAAACTTGCTCAGAATTTTGTGTAGATTAATAATATCCAACTTTCATCTATGTTTGAAATGTTAAAAATGTTGTTTGCATTAATTTTATCCTATGCCATGTTAAAATGATTTAATTCATAACTAAATAACCGTAGCTCCGATTTTAATAATCTTTATATGTAAATGGGGTAGAAAAATGCCTAGTTTAACATGGTGGCATCATCTTGCATGTTTAATAACTCTAAAATCTGGTTTAGGTCAGAACAGTACCAAACCTTAAATTATGCATATGAGGATTTTCCGGAATTGTTGTTCGTTGCTTCCGGCCTCATTTAAACTTGCCTAGATAGGTAGTTTTGTTGTGCTTCACCTCTTGCCATGTTAATCAACATTTAATATTGTTGGGGTACATAAACGAGAGAGAACTAAATAATTGATGTGGTGTTTTGTCAATATGCATCTCGTTGCATATTGAGCTCCACTTAATTTGTAGGATTGTTTGTGCATTTTGCCATGCCATGCTTCATTAAACCGGACATGCATCATAATTGTTTGTGCATCATGCCATGTCTATGCGTTGGTTGTTTACTATGTTGTTTGCTTATTTCCGGTGTTGCTTCTTCGGGTTGGTTCCGATAACGTCGAGTTTGTGAGGACCCGTTCGTCTGCGTCCGTTTGTCTTCTTCATGGACTCGTTCTTCTTCCTTGCGGGATTTCAGGCAAGATGATCATACCCTCAAAATCACTACTATCTTTGCTATGCTAGTTTGCTCGCTCTTTTGCTATGCCAATGCTACGATGCCTACCATTTGCTTGTCAGCCTCCCAAATTGCCATGTCAAACCTCTAACCCACCATGTCCTAGCAAACCGTTTATTGGCTATGTTACCGCTTTGCTCAGCCCCTCTTATAGCGTTGTTAGATGCAGGTGAAGATTGAAGTTTGTTCCTTGTTGGAACATGGAGATCGTTCCTTGTTGGAATATTTATTTACTTGTTGGGATATCACTATATATCTTATTTAATTAATGCATCTATATACTTGGTAAAGGGTGGAAGGCTCGGCCTTATGCCTGGTGTTTTGTTCCACTCTTGCCGCCCTAGTTTCCGTCATATCGGTGTTATGTTCCCGGATTTTGCGTTCCTCACGCGGTTGGGCTATAATGGGAACCCCTTGACAGTTCGCCTTAAGTAAAGCTCCTCCAGCAATGCCCAACATTGGTTTTACCATTTGCCACCTAGCCTTTTTCTTTTCCCTTCGGGGTCGCGCGCCCAAGGGTCATCATTATTTTACCCCCCCGGGCCAGTGCTTCTCTAAGTGTTGGTCCAACTGAGCGATGTCCGAGGCTACCAGGGGCAACTCTGGGCTGGCTTACCCGACGTCTGGCTCATCTGAGTGTGCCCTGAGAAAGAGATATGTGCAGCTCCTATCAGGATTTGTCGGCACATTCGGGCGGTGTTGCTGGTTTAGTTTTACCCTGTCGAAATGTCTTGTTGTACCGGGATACCGAGTCTGATCGGAATGTCTCGGGTGGAGGTCTATTCCTTCGTTGACCATGAGAGCTTGCCATGGGCTAAGTTGGGACACCCCTGCAGGGATTTGAACTTTCAAAAGCCGTGCCCACAGTTATGGGCAGATGGGAATTTGTTAACGTCCGGTTGTAGAAAACCTGAAGTTGACCTTAATTAAAATGAATCAACAGCGTGTGTAACCGTGATGGTCTCTTTCCGGCGGTGTCCGGGAAGTGAACACGGTTGTTGGAGTTATGCTTGACGTAGGTAGTGCAGGATCACTTCTTGAGCATACTTTTATCGACCGTGCTTTACCTTCTCTTCTCGCTCTCATTTGCGTATGTTAGCCACCATATATGCTAGTCGCTTGCTGCAGCTCCACCTCATACCTTTACCTTACCCATAAGCTTAAATAGTCTTGATCGCGAGGGTGCGAGATTGCTGAGTCCCCGTGGCTCACAGATACTTCCAAAACCAGCTTGCAGGTGCCGAGGTTACCTTGCAGATGACGCAACCAAGCTCAGGACGAGCTCGATGAAGATCTTGTTCTTTGTGTTGCTTTGTTCGAGTTGATCAGTAGTGGAGCCCGGTTGGGGTCGATCGGGGACCTTTGTCGCATTTGGGGTTCTTCTTTTATTTTGGTTCCATAGTCGGACCTTGATTGTATATGGATGATGTAATGTTTATTCATGTAATTGTGTGAAGTGGCGATTGTAAGCCAACTATGTATCTCTTTCCCTTATGTATTACATGGGTTGTGTGAAGATTACCTCACTTGCAACATATGCCTTCAATGCGATTATGTCTCTAAGTCGTGCCTCGACACGTGGGAGCTATAGTCGCATCGAGGGTGTTACAAGTTGGTATCAGAGCCTTCCCCGACCTTAGGAGCCCCATTGCTTGATCGTTTTTAGCGGCCGAGTTGTGTCTAGAAAAATGTTTTGAGTCATTTAGGAATTATATATCGGAGAGTTTAGGAATTCTTTTTACTCCCCAGTCTCCTCGTCGCTCTGGTAAGGCATCCTGACGTAGAGTTTTGACTCTTCTCTTCTGAAATTTCACTAAAAAAAATTTAGGATCACGCGGGTATCTTGGAATCGTTCCGATGGTTTTATGATGAGAACATTGTCTTGGTGCCTCCTGTCAGGGGTTTTGTGGAAGTGTCCCGGGGAGTTGAGCTCTGAGGTGTTGTCGTCATAATTTTATCATTGCAGTTCTGGAATACCTGAGTTTAGTACGCCGACATCGAAAATCTCCTTTATGCAGTTCGTTGGTGAGATAACCTCGACGCCACCCAGTACTGGGGCGGGAGTTCGGGAGTATTGCCATAACTTGTATAACGGATGCTTTTCGAAGGTTGAGGTAGATGGTTTCAGAAGTTTTTCTCGGTTATGTGTTGAAGGATGGATACAGCTGGATGTAGGATTTGCTAGATTTGGGTGAGATATTATGCTTCCCCTGTATCCCCAACACCTGATTGCATAACCGGAAAGTTTCGGGAGTTTCATAGGTGGGAATTCAAGTAGCTCTTAGGATATCTTTTCGAAAGATGTATGATATGAAATTGGGGTTCGACGTCTAGTGGTCCGCCTATTCACGGTCGGTTTTACAGTAGTCTCGTTGTGTCTTAAAGAGTCCTTGGCTATGCCGACTCGGGGACGCTTCGTATGTCATGTGCATTGCCTTGTACATGATGGTGCTATACGATCGAGCCCGTGTAGGCCCCACCACGAAAACTTCGGACGAAAGCTCTATCATATGCTTGTTCTGGCTTATTCCACAAGCCAACCCTTTGTTTTTGTTTTGAGTTGTGGTATTCGAGTTGCTTCAATGTCAAGTGTTGATTCCGTACCTTCCCCAAATGGTGTTCTCATATTCCTATGTGAATACTAATCCTTTTCGATCATCGAGTTTGTCATGTCAATCCTTTTTTTTTCACCGGTGTGTTTCTCTTCTAGTGGTTCCGATCATTTCAACATCCGCAAGATCAATTCTAAGTTCCTCAACGGTGTTTGTTTCTTCCATTCCAAATTGTCTTTGTTTTTCCCACCCTCCCTCCCTTTGTTTTTCTTCAAGGAATCCGATATCTCAATCAAGTATCCTTTTTATTGATGGGAAATCTCTCCACTCTTTTTCCATCAATGCTTTTTATCTGGTGGTTCTCATGAAGATTCTAACGGAGCTTCTAGTTCGTCTTTCATCACTCGTCTTCTTCTCCGGTGGAACCAATTCAAGTTGTTGGTGTTGATCATATCCCTTTTCCCTCGTTTCAAATGATTTCTTTTGCCAGTGCAATTCTTAATCATTCACTTCTCACTAGTCAATTGTTTCGGAGTGCTCAAGATATCTTAGAAGATTCATGTTTTCCACTTTGCTTTCCTTCAAGCTCTTTCGAGGATGTCCCCTCATTCATGTCATTTTAATTCAACCGGTGCAATCTCTCTTCCAAGCAATCGTTTTACGTTGCTTATTTTGAGTGGGCCCTAACCCACAGGTCTTTTCCCAGGATCTTACCTGACTCTTCTTATTTTCCCAGAGATATTATTAAATTCTTTTCCAAGTTTGACGTAAGAATGAATTATCATCAGTCTTATGTTTTTCTCCAAGATCTTTCAAATTCATTTCATCGTTGATTCAACTTTTATATTCTTCTTTATTCTGGTGCCTCAACAATTCATGGTGGTGTTTCTCGTCATAATTCTCAGATTTTGGAGACCGAAGAAGATTTTCTCTCAATCTTGCTCCATTCTCTTCAAGATTTGTGGTTCTAGATTGTTGCCATCCTCTCATAATTGTTTGATTGTGAGAATTCTTTTATCCATCCGGAGCAATTCAGGAGTCTTTTCAATTTGTTCATCCGGAGTCCATCAATTCAGATTTATTCATTCTCAGCTTTCAGCTATCATTCTCCAAAATTTTACCGGTGCTTCGTTCAAGTAATCTTTAATCGGCTCGTGATCTCTTCGTTCTCACGTAACCAAATCCTCTCAAGCATCTTTGTTCATTTTATAATTCTTCCCGGTGTTTCTTTATCTTCTCTTCGTTCATTTTCAATTCTTACGGTGGTTCGTTCAAGATTTCTCTTCCTTGTTTATCATATCAGTTCATTCGTTGTTCCAAAATCCCACCGGCGGTTCCATCAAGTTCTTATCAAGTTTTTTTTCGATATCTCTCTTAATCCTTTCTATGAGAATAAGTAGTATGCCAAATCCATTGATTGTCATCAATTTAATTGGTGAAGGATATGCCTAACATAATTCTTATTCTTGTCCCATCCAAGTGATTAATTCCATATTCCGGAGGTTCATCAAAATTCTTGATTTCATTTGTTTCATCTTTTCTTTCCCGGAGTTCCAAGCTCTCGCAATTATGTTATCATGGAGATCTATCTAAATCTTTACAAGGTTTCACCTTGTGCTTTCAACTTCTCTTTCTTTTCGTTTGATCATCCTTTTGTTACCGGAGTTCTTTATGGAGGTTCTACATGATGGTTCGTCAAGGATTTAATTCCTTCTCAAAGTTTTCATCGAGATCCTTTTAAGAAGTTCAAGCATTCTTCATCTTGCTATCCGGAGTGCATTTCTGTCTACCTTATCATTCGAGGTGGTATTATGTCATTCTTGATAATTTAAGTTCGGGTTTTCATGATTCACATGCTTTCTAGAATGAGACATTTTTAAATACATCAATCTCATCATTGGAGCTATCTTGGGTTATATTTCACCTAAAGCTGTCCCTAAGGATTGTTGCTATTATGGTGCTCATAAATGACCAAGCTCTTCATTTGTCCTTTCCGGTGCGACATACCTTCCTCGTCTCTTTGTTCTTATCAATCCAATTCTTTTTCCCGTGAGTGGCAGGTTGTCACCTCATAATTTTGAGATGTATTCCATAAGACCATATCAAGATTATTCTTTTCGTTGTTGGTGTTCCAACAACTCCGTTCGACCCTTCTTCTAAAGATGCTTTGTCAAGCTCTTTTGTGGCAGATGTTGGCTTTTCTTCTCCATTCTCCTATTGTAATGATCTGACTTCTATTCTTCTCTTCCGGAGGCATTGTGATGTTGCTCTCTTCCATCCTTCTTCTTGTGCTTGTCAAAACCTTGTTCTTTTCATGATTGTCCACTTAACCGGAGTGTTTTTCTATATATATCTTGCCCTTCAACCTCAAGGGTTTTCGCAATGTTCTTTGTTCCTCTCTTCTAACGGAGTTCTTTTAACTTCGCTCTTTCTCGTTGCATTCTTTCTTTCAATTTGTTCAACCTCTCAAGGTTCGTGTTTTCACTCGCTTGTCAAAGAAGCAACATTAGTTTTACCTCTTCTCTTTCTCTTCCGTTTTCCCTCCGGTGCCATTCTAGATCTCGGGACGAGATCCTCTCGTAGTGGTGGAGTGTTGTAACGCCCCGAGACCGATGTGCTAGGTGTCGTTCAGTTATTCGCTATTGTTGCCTTGTCATTGCTTGCGTGTCATGCATTGCATATCATGTCATCATGCGCATTTCATTTGCACATGTGTTCGTCTCATGCATCCGACCATTTTCCCCGTTGTCCGTTTTGCATTCCGGCGCTTCGTTCTTCTCCGGTGGTCAATTCTACCTTTCTTTCATGT
Organism: Triticum urartu; assembly: GCF_003073215.2. Taxonomy (NCBI): domain Eukaryota; kingdom Viridiplantae; phylum Streptophyta; class Magnoliopsida; order Poales; family Poaceae; genus Triticum; species Triticum urartu. Next base: position 298,492,942 of record NC_053024.1, on the reverse strand, counting down.
GTGGGGATCAAACATTTCCGGATTGGACCGAGACATGCCAAGCGGCCTTGGTTTACTACCGGTAGACCGCCTGTCAAGTTTCGTATCATTTGGACTTCGTTTGATACTCCAACGGTTAACCGAGGGACCGAGAAGGCCTCGTGTGTGTTGCAGCCCAACACCCCTCCAATTTGGCCCAAAACCCACCTAAACCTCCTCCATCGTCTCGGTCGTTCGATCACGATCGCCTGGCCGTAAACCGCACCTCATTTGGACTCTCCTAGCTCCCTCTATGCCTATTTAAACACCCCCCGAAATTCGGATCTCCTTCCTACCCGAAACCCTAACTTCGTCCCCCTCGCGCCACTGGACGCGTCCACCCCGCGCCCGGACAATGTCCGCCGCCCGCTGCCACGTCCCTCTGACCAATGGGGGCGCGCCACGTCAGCTCCGCCGCCCCTCTCCTCCACACAGACGCCGCCACTTGTCACTGCCTCCCTCTCTCCCCACCGGCGCCGCCGTGGCCCGTGAGAGGCCCGCCCGAGCCGTCCTGGGTCCGAGCGCCTCGCACCCCGACCGAGTCTCCCGCCGCGCCTCCCCTTCGTCCCCGTCGCCGCAGTGCCGCGCCGGACTTGGCTCCGGTCACCACCGACCCTCGCCGGAGTCCGCCCCGTCGCCCCTTCGCTCCCAGCCGCCGTCCAGGGGCGCCTCTGCCTCGATCCGCCCAAGGGAGGAGCCCCGGTGCTGTCCGCCCCAAGATCCGGCGCCGCCGCCTGGGTTCCTGTAGTCCCCGCCGGAATCTTCCAGCGCCGCCGCCGCCATGGATCAGGAGGAGCCTGATCCAGCCGCTCCCTCCCCGGCTCCGTTGACCTGCCGCGTGGGCCGCGCCCGAGTCCGGTCCAGCGCAGCGCCCCCGCCTCGGCCTGCCTCCGCCTCCTCCCCGCATGGGCCCAGCTCCAGCCGGCCCGAGTCCGGCCCAGCGAGCCGCTCCCGCCTCGGCCTCCCTCCTCCGACCGAACCGGGCCAGGCCCAGGGTGAGCAGCCCCCCAGCGCCCCGCCTCTATTTTTTTTCATGCGGTTGGGCCAGCCAGATTCAGCCCATGTCACGTTTTTTTCCCCGTTCTGAGATTTCCTATTTATCCAGAGTTTGCCTGTTTTGCAGTTAAGTCCTCCTAGTTCATGCATTTAATAACTCACTAACCGTGCATCGGATTAAAATGTTTTATATATGAAACTTGCTCAGAATTTTGTGTAGATTAATAATATCCAACTTTCATCTATGTTTGAAATGTTAAAAATGTTGTTTGCATTAATTTGCTCCTATGCCATGTTAAAATGATTTAATTCATAACTAAATAACCGTAGCTCCGATTTTAATAATCTTTATATGTAAATGGGGTAGAAATATGCCTAGTTTAACATGGTGGCATCATCTTGCATGTTTAATAACTATAAAATCTGGTTTAGGGCAGAACAGTACCAAACCTTAAATTATGCATATGAGGATTTTCCGGAATTGTTGTTCGTTGCTTCCGGCCTCATTTAAACTTGCCTAGATAGGTAGTTTTGTCGTGCTTCACCTCTTGCCATGTTAATCAACATTTAATATTGTTGGGGTACATAAACAAGAGAGAACTAAATAATTGATGTGGTGTTTTGTCAATATGCATCTCATTGCATATTGAGCTCCACTTAATTTGTAGGATTGTTTGTGCATTTTGCCATGCCATGCTTCATTAAACCGGACATGCATCATAATTGTTTGTGCATCATGCCATGTCTATGTGTTGGTTGTTTACTATGTTGTTTGCTTCTTTCCGGTGTTGCTTCTTCGGGTTGGTTCCGATAACGTCGAGTTTGTGAGGACCCGTTCTTCTACGTCCGTTTGTCTTCTTCATGGACTCGTTCTTCTTCCTTGCGGGATTTCAGGCAAGATGATCATACCCTCGAAATCACTACTATCTTTGCTATGCTAGTTTGCTCGCTCTTTTGCTATGCCAATGCTACGATGCCTACCATTTGCTTGTCAGCCTCCCAAATTGCCATGTCAAACCTCTAACCCACCATGTCCTAGCAAACCGTTGATTGGCTATGTTACCGCTTTGCTCAGCCCCTCTTATAGCATTGTTAGATGCAGGTGAAGATTGAAGTTTGTTCCTTGTTGGAACATGGAGATCGTTCCTTGTTGGAATATTTATTTACTTGTTGGGATACCACTATATATCTTATTTAATTAATGCATCTATATACTTGGTAAAGGGTGGAAGGCTCGGCCTTATGCCTGGTGTTTTGTTCCACTCTTGCCGCCCTAGTTTCCGTCATATCGGTGTTATGTTCTCGGATTTTGCGTTCCTCACGCGGTTGGGCTATAATGGGAACCCCTTGACAGTTCGCCTTAAGTAAAGCTCCTCCAGCAATGCCCAACATTGGTTTTACCATTTGCCACCTAGCCTTTTTCTTTTCCCTTGGGGGTCGCGCGCCCAAGGGTCATCATTATTTACCCCCCCTGGGCCAGTGCTTCTCTAAGTGTTGGTCCAACTGAGCGATGTCCGAGGCTACCAGGGGCAACTCTGGGCTGGCTTACCCGACGTCTGGCTCATGTGAGTGTGCCCTGAGAAAGAGATATGTGCAGCTCCTATCGGGATTTGTCGGCACATTCGGGCGGTGTTGCTGGTTTAGTTTTACCCTGTCGAAATGTCTTGTTGTACCGGGATACCGAGTCTGATCAGAATGTCTCGGGTGGAGGTCTATTCCTTTGTTGACCGTGAGAGCTTGTCATGGGCTAAGTTGGGACACTCCTGCAGGGATTTGAACTTTCGAAAGCCGTGCCCGCGGTTATGGGCAGATGGGAATTTGTTAACGTCCGGTTGTAGAAAACCTGAAGTTGACCTTAATTAAAATGAATCAACAGCGTGTGTAACCGTCATGGTCTCTTTCCGGCGGTGTCCGGGAAGTGAACACGGTTGTTGGAGTTATGCTTGACGTAGGTAGTCCAGGATCACTTCTTGATCATACTTTTATCGACCGTGCTTTGCCTTCTCTTCTCGCTCTCATTTGCGTATGTTAGCCACCATATATGCTAGTCGCTTGCTGCAGCTCCACCTCATACCTTTACCTTACCCATAAGCTTAAATAGTCTTGATCGCGAGGGTGCGAGATTGCTGAGTCCCCGTGGCTCACAGATACTTCCAAAACCAGCTTGCAGGTGCCGAGGTTACCTTGCAGATGACGCAACCAAGCTCTGGAGGAGCTCGATGAAGATCTTGTTCTTTGTGTTGTTTTGTTCTAGTTGATCAGTAGTGGAGCCCAGTTGGGGTTGATTGGGGACCTTTGTCGAATTTGGGGTTCTTCTTTTATTTTGGTTCCGTAGTCGGACCTTGATTGTATATGGATGATGTAATGTTTATTCATGTAATTGTGTGAAGTGGCGATTGTAAGCCAACTATGTATCTCTTTCCCTTATGTATTACATGGGTTGTGTGAAGATTACCTCACTTGCGACATATGCCTTCAATGCGATTATGTCTCAAGTCGTGCCTCGACACGTGGGAGCTATAGTCGCATCGAGGGTGTTACAACTATCATGTATATAGGCATCACGTCCAAAACAAGTATACCGACTCCTGCCTGCATCTACTACTATTACTTCACACATCGACCACTATCCAGCACGCATTTAGAGTATTAATTTCAAGAGAACAGAGTAACGCTTTAAGCAAGATGACATGATGTAGAGGGACAAACTGATGCAATATGATATAAACCCCATCTTGTTATCCTCGATGGCAACAATACAATACGTGCCTTGTTGCCCCTACTGTCACTGGGAAAGGACACCGCAAGATTGATCCCAAAGCTAAGCACTTCTCCCATTGCAAGAAAGATCAATCTAGTAGGCCAAACCAAACTGATAATTTGAAGAGACTTGCAAAGATAACCAATCATACATAAAAGAATTCAGAGAAGATTCAAATATTGTTCATAGATAAACTTGATCATAAACCCATAATTCATCGATCGCAACAAACACACCGCAAAATAAGATTACATCGAATAGATCTCCACAAGAGAGGGGAGAACTTTGTATTGAGATCCAAAAAGAGAGAAGAAGCCATCTAGCTAATAACTATGGACTGGTAGGTCTGAAGTAAACTACTCACACTTCATCGGAGAGGCTATGGTGTCGATGTAGAAGCCCTCCGTGATCGATACCCCCTCCAGCGAAGCTCCGGAAAAGGCCCCAAGATTGGATCTCGTGGATACAGAAAGTTACGGTGGTGGAATTAGGGTTTTGGCTCCATATCTTGTAGTTTGGTTGTACATAGGTATATATAGGCGGAAGGAGTACGTCGGTGGAGCAACATGGGCCCCACGAGGGTGGAGGGCACGCCTGGTGGGGTAGGCGCGCTCCCCTACCTCGTGCCTTCCTCGTTGATTGCTTGACGTAGGGTCCAAGTCCTGTAGATCATGTTCGTTCCAAAAATCACGTTCCCGAAGGTTTCATTCCGTTTGGACTCCATTTGATATTCCTTTTCTGCGAAACCCTAAAATAGGCAAAAAAAACTGCAATTCTGGGCTGGGCCTCTGATTAATAGGTTAGTCCCAAAAATAATATAAAAGTGTATAATAAAGCACAATAATGTCCAAAACAGAATATGATATAGCATGGAACAACCAAAAATTATAGATACGTTGGAGACGTATCAAGCATCCCCAGGCTTAATTCCTGCTCGTCCTCGAGTAGGTAAATGATAGAAACAGAATTTTTGATGTGGAATGCTACTTGGCATAATTTCAATGTAATTCTCTTAATTGTGGTATGAATATTCAGATCCGAAAGATTCAAGAAAAAAGTTTAATATTGACGTAGAAATAATAATACTTCAAGCATACTAACTAAGCAATTATGTCTCTTCAAAATAACATGGACAAAGAAAGTTATCCCTACAAAATTATGCACAACCCCGATGACAAGCCAAGTAATTGTTTCATACTTTTGATGTTCTCAAACTTTTTCAATCTTCATGCAATACATGAGCGTGAGCCATGGACATAGCACTATATGCGGAATAGAATGGTGGTTGTGGAGTAGACAAAAATGTAGAAGATAGTCTCACATCAACTAGGCATATCAACGAGCTATGGAGATGCCCATCAATAGATATCAATGTGAGTGAGTAGGGATTGGCATGCAACGGACGCACTAGAGCTATAAATGTATGAAATCTCAACAAAAAGAAACTAAGTGGGTGTGCATCCAACTTGCTTGCTCACGAAGACATAGGGCATTTGAGGAAGCCCATCGTTGGAATGTACAAGCCAAGTTCCATAATGAAATGTTCCCACTAGTATATGAAAGTGATAGCATAGGAGACTCTCTATCATGAAGATCATGGTGCTACTTTGAAGCAAAAGTGGGGGAGAAGGATAGTAGTATTGCCCCTTTTTATTTTATTTTTATGTTTTGGGCCTTCTTTTTTTTATTTGGCCTTTCTCCTTTTTTATTTTTTATCGGGACAATACTCTATGAATGATGATCATCACACTTCTATTTATTTATGACTCAATGATTACAACTCGATACTAGAACAAAGTATGACTCTATATGAATGACTCTGGCGGTGTACCGGGATAGCAATGATGCATGAGAGACTTATATGAAAGCATTATGAACGGTGGCTTTGCCACAACTAAAATGTCAACTACATGATCATGTGAAGCAATATGACAATGATGGATCTTGTCATAGTAAACGGAACGGTGGAAAGTTGCATGGCAATATATCTCGGAATGGCTATGGAAATGCCATGATAGGTAGATATGGTGGCTGTTTTGTGGAAGGTATATGGTGGGTTTATGATAACGGCGAAAGGTGCACAATATTAGAGAGGCTAGCAATGGTGGATGGGTGAGAGTGCGTATAATCCATGGACTCAACATTAGTCATAAAGAACTCACATACTTATTGCAAAAATCTATTAGTTATCAAAGCAAAGTACTTCGCGCAGGCTCCTAGGGGGATAGATTGGTAGGAAAAGACCATCGCTCGTCCCCGACCGCCACTCATAAGGAGGACAATCAGTAAATACATCATGCTCCGACTTCTTAACATAACAGTTCACCATACGTGCATGCTACGGGAATCACAAACTTCAACACAAGCATTTCTCAAATTCAGAACTACTCAACTAGCACGACTCTAATATCACCATCTCCATATCTCAAAAGAATTATCAAGTTTCAAACTTCTCATAGTATTCAACACACTCATAAGAAAATTTTATTATTAATCTTGAATGCATAACATAATTAAAGAAAATTACAATGCTGTTTTGTAGGACTCTCAAAATAATCTAAGTGAAGCATGAGATAACAAAACCTTCTATAAAACAAATCTACCAACGTGCTCTAAAAGAAATAAGTGAAGCACTAGAGCAAAAACTATATAACTCAAAAGATATAAGTGAAGCACATAGAGTATTCTAACAATTACCGAATCATGAGTGTCTCTCTCAAAAAGGTGTGTGCAGCAAAGATAATTGTGGAAAACTAACAAATAAAGACTCAAATAATACAAGACGCTCCAAGCAAAACACATATCATGTGGTAAATAAAAATATAGCTCCAAGTAAAGTTACCGATAGAAGTAGACGAAAGAGGGGATGCCTTCTGGGGCATCCCCAAGCTTTGGCTTTTAGGTGTCCTTAGATTATCTTGGGGGTGCCATGGGCATCCCCAAGCTTAGGCTCTTGCCACTCCTTGTTCCATAATCCATCAAATCTTTACCCAAAACTTGAAAACTTCACAACACAAACTTAAAGTAGAAAATCTTGTGAGCTCCGTTAGCGAAAGAAAACAAAACACCACTTCAAGGTACTGTAATAAACTCATTATTTATTTATATTGGTGTTAAACATACTGCATTCCAACTTCTCTATGATTTATAAACTATTTTACTAGCCATAGATTCATCAAAATAAGCAAACAACACACGAAAAACAGAATCTGTCAAAAACAGAACAGTCTGTAATAATCTGTAGCTAACGCATGATCTGAAACCTAAAAAAATTCTAAAGTAAATAGCTGGACGTGAGGAATTTAACTGTTAATGATCTCCAAAAATAATTAACTAAATATCACTTTCCAAAAAAATGGCAGCAATTCTCGTGAGCGCTAAAGTTTCTGTTTTTTACAGCAAGATTGAAAAGTCTTTCCCCAAGTCTTCCCAACGGTTCTACTTGGCACAGACACTAATTAGACACAAAAAACACAACCAAAACATAGTCTAGATAAATTATTTATTACTAAACAGGAGCAAAAAGCAAGGAATAAAAATAAAATTGGGTTGCCTCCCAACAAGCGATATCGTTTAACGCCCCTAGGTAGGCATAAAAGCGAAGATAGATCTAGGTATTGTCATCTTTGGAAGGCAATCCATAAGTGGCTCTCATAATGGATTCATAAAGCAATTTTATTTTATTTTTAGGGAAGTGTTCCATGCCTTTCCTTAACGTAAATTGGAATCTAATATTCCCTTCCTTCATATCAATAATTGCACCAATCATTCTAAGGAAAGGTCTACCAAGAATAATAGGACAAGAAGGATTGCAATCTATATCAAGAACAATAAAATCCATGGGCACTTAATTCCTATTTGCAACAATAAGAACATCATTAATTCTTCCCATAGGTTTATTAATAGTGGAATCTGCAAGGTGCAAGTTTAAAGAGCAATCATCAAAGTCACGGAAACCTAGCAAATCACACAAAGTCTTAGGAATCGTGGAAACACTAGCACCCAAATCACACAAAGCATAGCATTCATGATCTTTAATCTTAATTTTAATAGTAGGTTCCCACTCATCATCAAGTCTTCTAGGGATAGAAACTTCTAACTCAAGTTTTTCTTCATAAGATTGCATCAAAGCATCAATGATATGTTTGGTAAAGGCTTTATTTTGACTATAAGCATGAGAAGAATTTAGCACGGATTGCAACAAGGAAATACAATCTATCAAAGAGGAATTATCATAATTAAATTCCTTGAAATCCAAAATAGTGGGTTCATTTATATTTAAAGTTTTGACTTCTTCAATCCCACTTTTAGCAATTTTAGCATCAAGATCTAAAGACTCCGAGTTTTTGGAATGCCTTCTAGGTAAAGGTGGACCATATTGTCGGATTTCGGGTTCCAACAGACCCTTGAGGTTCGAACACTGGGGTGCGCGTGGAGATCTCTCCCCTACCGATCTACGTCCAATCTCCTCGCGTGATCTAAGCTGGAAACAACGAACAACACAAGGGACACGAGGTTTATACTGGTTTGGGCCACCGTTGTGGTGTAATACCCTACTCCAGTGTGTGGTGTGGTGGATTGCCTCAAGGGCTGATGATGAACAGTACAAGGGAAGAACAGCCTCGCGAGAGGTGTTCTTGAGCTGGTGCGTTGAACTGCTTGGGCGAGTTTAGTCGCCTCTCTCTCTCTCTGCTAGGGCTTTATCAGATATCTAGATGTCCCTGTCTCTGCCTTCTGTCTATCGATGTCTAGATGTCCCGATGTCCCTCTCCCTGTGGTGGCTAGATCTATTTATAGAGGGCCTGGGCCTCTCCCCAAATAATGAGCGGGAAGGGCGCCAACAATTGGCCATTTTGAAGGGGAACATCTAGTACAAGTTATCCTGACCAAAGGTGGTCTTCGGCTGCCAAAACACTGGTGATGACGCCGTCTTGGGCTCCACGGTGACCTCCGTCCTGCCGCTCTGCTGGTCTTGGTCTTGTTGCACCTGAATGGTAACCTTTGCCCGATGCCTTGGCCTGTGCTTGCCCCCTTTGTACCAAAGGGGGAACAAGGACACTGCGTAGGCCGGCGCCCGCCTGATCTCGATCATCATGGCTTGCGTCACGGGCTCCTCGCGAGGTACCCCTGCCTTGATCTCTCCGCCTCCTCGCGAGCCTGCCTGATGAGGCTGCCTCTGAGGAAGCTTCCGGTCATCCGCTCCGCGAGGCTTGGCCCCTCACATGGGTCTCGAGCTTGAGCTGATGAAGATGGGCTGCGCTGGGCCCCACTTGAGCCACGTCGCAGGTCGCCGGCAGACAAGTCTGGGGACCCCCGTTCCTAGAACGTCGACACATATTCAGTCCCATCATTATCAATATTCATATTATAAAGCAAAGATTTAATAGGGGACACATCAATAACTTTTAGATCTTCTTCTTTATTATCATGGAAACTAGAAGAACACGCTTTTATAAAGCAATCTTTCTTAGCACACATCCTAGCGGTTCTTTCTTTGCACTCACCAATGGAAATTCTCATGGCTTTGAGAGACTCATTGATATCATGCTCAGGAGGAATAGATCTAAGTTTCAAAGAATCAACATCAAGAGAAATTCTATCAACGTTCCTAGCCAACTCATCAATCTTAGGCAATTTTTCTTCAATAAAATCATTGAAATTCTTTTGCAAGGTAATAAATTCTTTAATATTAGATTCAAAATCATAGGGTATCTTATTAAAATTTCCATAAGAATTGTTGTAGGAATTACCATAATTATTAGAGGAATTACTATGATACGGCCTAGGATTAAAGTTTCCTCTATATGCATTGTTACCAAAATTATTCCTACCAACAAAATTCACATCCAAATATTCATTATCATTCTCAATCAAAGTAGACAAAGGCATATCATTAGGATCAGAAGAAACACTTTTATTAGCAAATAATTTCATAAGTTTATCCATCTTACCACTCAAAACATTAATTTCTTCTATCACATGCACTTTCTTATTAGTAGATCTTTCGGTGTGCCATTGAGAATAATTAACCATAATATTATCTAGGAGTTTAGTAGCTTCTCCTAAAGTTATTTCCATAAAAGTGCCTCCCGCGGCTGAATCTAAAATATTTCTAGAAGAAAATTTCAATCCGGCATAATTTTTTTGTATAATCATCCACAAATTCAAACCATGTGTAGGGAAATTACAGATCATTAATTTCATCCTCTCCCAAGCTTGTGCAACATGTTCATGATCAAGTTGCTTAAAATTCATAATATTGTTTCTAAGAGAGATGATCTTAGCGGGAGGGAAATACTTAGATATAAAAGCATCTTTGCACTTATTCCACGAATCAATACTATTTTTAGGCAAAGACGAAAAGCAAGCTTTAGCACGATCTCTAAGCGAAAAAGGAAATAGCTTCAATTTAACAATATCATTATCCAAATCTTTATTCTTTTGCATATCACACAAATCAACGAAGTTGTTTAGATGGGTAGCGGCATCTTCACTAGGAAGGCCGGAAAACGGATCTTTCATGACAAGATTCAGCAAAGCAGCATTAATTTCACAAGATTCAGCATTGGTAAGAGGAGCAATCGGAGTGCTAATAAAATCATGGTTGTTGCTATTGGTAAAGTCACACAATTTGGTATTATCTTGAGCCATCGTGACAAGCAAGCAATCTGACACACAAGCAAACAAGAAACGAGCAAAAAGAGGCGAATAGAGAAAGAGAGGGAGGATGGAGAGAGAGAGGGCGAATAAAACGGCAAGCCTGAGGTGGGGGAGAGGAAAACGAGAGGCAAATGACAAATAATGTAATGCGGGAGATAAGAGTTTGTGATGGGTACTTGGTATGTTGACTTTTGCGTAGACTCCCCGGCAACGGCGCCAGAAATGGCTCGTTGTCGGGAGTCAAATCTTGTCTTGTCTTGCGCAAACCTCCCCGGCAACGGCGCCAGAAATCCTTCTTGCTACCTCTTGAGCACTGCGTTGGTTTTCCTTTGAAGAGGAAAGGGTGATGAAGTAGAGCAGCGTAAGTATTTCCCTCAGTTTTTGAGAACCAAGGTATCGATCCAGTAGGATGCCATGCACGAGTCCCTCGCACCTACACAAACAAATAAACTCCTCGCAACCAACGCGATAAAGAGGTTGTCAATCCCTTCACGTTCACCTACGAGAGTGAGATTTGATAGATATGATAAGATAATATTTTTGGTATTTTTATGATAAAGAGAAATAAAGATGCAAGTAAATTAAATGGCAAAGGAAATAACTAGGTATTGGAAGATTAATATGATGGAAAATAGACCTGGGGGCCATAGGTTTCACTAGAGGCTTCTCTCGAGAGCATAAGTATTACGGTGGGTGAACAAATTACTATTGAGCAATTGACATAATTGAGCATTGATACCTCTCCAACGTATCTATAATTTTTGATTGTTCCATGCTATATTATCTACTGTTTTGGGCAATATTGGGCTTTATTATCCACTTTTATATTACTTTTGGGACTAACCTATTAACCGGAGGCCCAACCCAGATTTGCTATTTTTTGCCTATTTCAGTGTTTTGAATAAAAGGAATATCAGACGGAGTCGAAACGGAACGAAATCAACTAGAGAAGTTATTTTTGGAACAAAAGCCACCCGATGGACTTGGACCCCACGTCAAGGAAGGAATGAGGAAGCCACGAGGGTGGGGGGCGCGCCCACCCCCCAGGGCGTGCCCCCCTGCCTCGTGGGGCCCTCGTGGCTCCCCTGACATACTTCTTCCGGCTATATAACTCCACGTCCCCTGAAACTTCCAGAACAGAGATTAGATCAGGAGTTCTGCCACCAGAAGCCTATGTACCCACCAAAAGTCAATCGGGACCCTGTTCCGGCACCCTGCCGGAGGGTGTATCCCTCACCGGTGGCCAACTTCATCATCCCGGCGCTCTCTATGACGAGGAGGGAGTAGTTCTCCCTCGGGGCTGAGGGTATGTACCAGTAGCTATGTGTTTGATCTCTCTCTCTCTCTCTCTCGTGTTCTTGAGATGATACTATCTTGATGTATCGCGAGCTTTGCTATTATAGTTGGATCCTATGTTTATCCTCCCCCTCTTCTCTCTTGTAATGGATTGAGTTTCCCCTTTGAAGTTATCTTATCGGATTGAGTCTTTAAAGATTTTAGAACACTTGATGTATGTCTTGCCGTGCGTATTTGTGGTGACAATGGGATATCACGTGCCACTTGATGTATGTTTTTGTGATCAACTTGCGGGTTCCGCCCATGAACCTATGCATAGGGGTTGGCACACGTTTAAGTCATGATTCTGCGGTAGGAACTTCGGGGCACTCTTTGAGGTCCTTTGTGTTGGTTGAATAGATGAATCTGAGATTGTGTGACACATATCGTATAATCATACCCACGGATACTTGAGGTGACATTGGAGTATCTAGGTGACATTAGGGTTTTGGTTGATTTGTGTCTTAAGGTGTTATTCTAGTACGAACTATAGGGCTGTTTGTGACACCTATAGGAATAGCCCAACGGATTGATTGGAAAGAATAACTTTGAGGTGGTTTCGTACCCTACCATAATCTCTTCGTTCGTTCTCCGTTATTAGTGACTTTAGAGTGACTCTTTGTTGCATTTTGAGGGATACTTATCTGATCCAATTATGTTAGTATTGTTGAGGGAACTTACACTAGCGAAAGTATGAATCCTAGGCCTTATTTCCTATCATTGCAATACCGTTTACGCTCTCTTTTACCATTAGTTACCTTGCTGTTTTATATTTTCAGATTACAAAAACCTATATCTACTATCCATATTGCACTTGTATCACCATCTCTTCGCCGAACTAGTGCACCTATACAATTTACCATTGTATTGGGTGTGTTGGGGACACAAGAAACTTTTTGTTATTTGGTTGCAGGGTTGCTTGAGAGAGACCATCTTCATCCTACGCCTCCTACGGAGTGATAAACCTTAGGTCATCCACTTGAGGGAAATTTGCTACTGTCCTACAAACCTCTGCACTTGGAGGCCCAACAACGTCTACAAGAAGAAGGTTGTGTAGTAGACATCAAGCTCTTTTCTGGTGCCATTGCCGGGAAGGTTAGCGCTTGAAGGTATATATTTAGATCTTGCAATCGAGTCTTTTAGTTTCGTGTTTTATCACTAGTTTAGTTTATAAAAGAAAACTATTAAAAATGGAATTGAGTTTGTCTCATACGCTTCACCTTTTTAATATCTTTCGTGAGTATGATGGAAAGGATAATTGTGCTCGAGTGCTAGAAGAAGAAATCTATAAAATGTGGCACTAAATATTTGAATGATGAGCATGATTGCAATGTTGTTAGTATGAATTCCTTGAATATCCATGATACTAATGATATGCAAAGCCACAAGCTTGGGGAAGCTATGTTTGATGAAGATGATATTTTTGTCCCCCAAGTTTTGATGAGCAAATTTATTATGATGAAAGCATGCCTCCTATCTATGATGATTATTGTGATGATACGCATGCTTTAAAGAATAATGATAACAATGAAACTTGTCATCTTGATTTCAATTTTCAATCCCATGATAGTTATTTCGTTGAGTTTGCTCCCACTACTATTCATGAGAAGAATTCTGCTTATGTGGAGAGTAATAAAATTTGCATGCTTGTAGATCATGAAAATAATGATTTAGGTGCTGGTTATATTGTTTAATTCATTCATGATGCTACTGAAAATTATTATGAGGGAGGAATATATGCTTGTAGGAATTGCAATAATATCAAGTTTCCTCTCTATGTGCTTAAAGTTTTGAAGTTATGCTTGTTTTGCCCTCCTATGCTCGTTGATTATTGTTCGCACAAGTTGTTTGCTCACAAAATCCCTATGCATAGGAAGTGGGTTAGACTTAAATGTGCTAGTCATATTCTTCATGATGCTCTCTTTATGTTACAATTCTTATCCTTCATGTGAGCATCATTGAAATCATCATGCCTAGCTAGGGGCATTAAACGATAGCGCTTGTTGGGAGGCAACCCAATTTTATTTTTGTTCCTAGCTTTTTGTTCCTGTTTAGTAATAAATAATTCATCTAGCCTCTGTTTAGATGTGGTTTTATGCTTTTAATTAGTGTTTGTGCCAAGTGGAACCTTTGGGAAGACTTGGGGAAAGTCTTGTTGATCATGCTGTCAAAAACAGAAACTTTAGCGCTCACGAGAATTGCTACCATTTTTATTTGGAGAGTTCTATTTAGTTAATTCGTTTTGCAGATGATTAATAGATAAATTCCTCAGGTCCAGAAATTTATTTGAGAATTTTATGCGTTCCAGAAGTATACGTTTGATCCAGATTACTACAGACTGTTCTGTTTTTGACAGATTCTGTTTTCATTGTGTTGTTTGCTTATTTTGATGAATCTATGGCTAGTAAAATAGTTTATAAACCATAGAGAAGTTGGAATACAGTAAGTTTAACACCAATATAAATAAAGAATGAGTTCATTACAGTACCTTGAAGTGGTGGTCTATTTTCTTATACTAACCGAGCTTACGAGTTTTCTATTAAGTGTTGTGTTGTGAAGTTTTCAAGTTTTGGGTAAGGATTCGATGGACTACGGAATAAGGAGTGGCAAAAGCCTAAGATTGGGGATTCCCAAGGCACCCCAAGGTAATATTCAAGGACAACCAAGACCCTAAGCTTGGGGATACCCCGGGAGGCATCCCCTCTTTCGTCTTCGTCCATCGGTAACTTTACTTGGAGCTATATTTTTATTCACCACATAATATGTGTTTTGCTTGGAGCGTCAATTTATTTTGTTAGGTTTTGCTTGCTGTTATTTATAACAATGTTTTGCATCTTTTATTTCAATAAAAGTGGCATTGATAGCCTTTACTATGCATATTTTAGAAGTCCACATGTTGCTGTTTGAAAACAGAAAGTTACCGCTGTTGCAATAATTCCCTAGAAAAGTCAGAATGTGATAAAATGTTGAAACCTTATGAATATTAAGATATGATAAATTTACTACAGTGGGAAGTTTCTTTCATAATTTTTGGAGCTAGAGAATTATGGATGTTTCTGCATTCTTTACAGACAATCCTGTTTAGGAAGATTGCTGTTATGTTTGCATTGTTTACATATGTTTGCTTCTTTAATGATTCTATTTAAGGATAGGACTATTAAATATGCAGAGGCATTTAGTATGAAATGTTTAATAATAATTTTTTAGTGATTTCCTACAGTAGAGTATGATAAGGTTTTGGCAATGGTTTATACTAACTTATCTCACGAGTCCTTGTTGAGGTTTGTGTGGATGAAGCTTTTGAGATTTAGGGAGACCGTGATATGAGAGGAATTAAGGAGACACAAAAGCTCAAGCTTGGGGATGCCCAAGGCACCCCAAGATAATATTTCAATAAGTCTCAAGCGTCTAAGCTTGGGGATGCCCCGGTTGGCATCCCACATTTCTTCTTCAACAACTATCGGTTAGTATCGGTTGATCCTAGGTTTTTGCTTCTTCACATGATGTTTGATATTCTTAGATGTCATTTTATTTTGCTTTGCTTTCTGTTTGAATAAAATACCAAGATCTGAAATTACTAAATGTTAGAGAGTCTTCACATAGTTGCATAATTATTCGACTACTCATTGATCTTCACTTATATCTCTCGGAGTAGTTTGTCATTTGCTCTAGTGCTTCACTTATATCTTTTAGAGCACGGTGGTAGATTTGTTTTATAGAAACAATTGATCTCTCACGCTTCACTTAGATTATTTTTCGAGTCTTAAATAGCATGGTAATTTGCTTAAAATCCTAATATGCTAGGTATTCAAGAATAATAAAATTCTCTTATGAGTGTGTTGAATACTATGAGAAGTTTGATACTTGATAATTGTTTTGAGCTATGAAGATGGTGATATTAGAGTCATGCTAGTTGAGTAGTTGTGAATTTGAGAAATACTTGTGTTGAAGCTTGTGATTCCCGCAGCATGCACGTATGGTGAACCGTTATGTGATGAATTCAGAGCATGATTTATTTTTTGATTGTCTTCCTTATGAGTGGCGGTCGGGGACGAGTGATGGTCTTTTCCTACCAATCTATCCCCCTAGGAGCATGCGCGTAGTACTTTGCTTTGATAACTTATAGATTTTTGCAATAAGTATATGAGTTCTTTATGACTAATGTTGAGTCCATGGATTATACGCACTCTCGCCCTTCCACCATTGCTAGCCTCTCTAGTACCGCGCAAATTTCGCTGGTATCTTAAACCCACCATATACCTTCCTCAAAACAGCCACCATACCTACCTATCATGGCATTTCCATAGCCATTCCGAGATATATTGCCATGCAACTTTCCACCGTTTTGTTTATTATGACACGCTCCATCATTGTCATATTGCTAGCATGATCATGTAGTTGACATCGTATTTGTGGCAAAGCCACCATTCATAATTCTTTCATACATGTCAATCATGAGTCATTGCACATCCCGATACACCGCCGGAGGCATTCATATAGAGTCATATTTTGTTCTAAGAATCGAGTTGTAATTCTTTAGTTGTAAGAAAATAAAAGTGTGATGATCATCATTATTAGAGCATTGTCCTAGTGAGGAAAGGATGATGGAGACTATGATTCCCCCACAAGTCGGGATGAGACTCCGGATGAAAAATAAATAAAAAAAGAGGCCAAAGAAGCCAAAAAAAAGAGAAAGAAAAGAGGCCATAAAAAAAGAGAAAAGGCCCAAATAAAAAAATAAAAAAAATGAGAGAAAAAGAGAGAAGGTACAATGTTACTATCCTTTTACCACACTTGTGCTTCAAAGTAGCACCATGATCTTCATAGTAGAGAGTCTCTCATGTTATCACTTTCATATACTAGTGGGAATCTTTCATTATAGAACTTGGCTTGTATATTCTAATGATGGGCTTCCTCAAAATGCCCTAAGTCTTCGTGAGCAGGCAAGTTGGATGCACACCCACTAGTTTCTTTTGTTGAGCTTTCATACACTTATAGCTCTAGTGCATCCGTTGCATGGCAATCCCTACTCACTCACATTGATATCTATTGATGGGCATCTCCATAGCCCGTTGATACGCCTAGTTGATGTGAGACTATCTTCTCCCTTTTTGTCTTCTCTACAACCACCACTCTATTCCACCTATAGTGCTATATCCATGGCTCACGCTCATGTATTGCGTGAAGATTGAAAAGGTTTGAGAACATCAAAAGTATGAAACAATTGCTTGGCTTGTCATCGGGGTTGTGCATGATTTAAATATTTTGTGTGGTGAAGATAGAGCATAGCCACACTATATGATTTTGTAGGGATAGCTTTCTTTGGCCATGTTATTTTGAGAAGACATGATTGCTTAGTTAGTATGCTTGAAGTATTATCATTTTTATGTCAATATTAAACTTTTGTCTTGAATCTTACGGATCTGAATATTCATGCCACAGTTAAAAAGAATTACATTGAAATTATGCCAACTAGCATTCCACATCAAAAATTGTCTTTTTATCATTTACCTACTCGAGGAGGAGCAGGAATTAAGCTTGGGGATGCTTGATACGTCTCCAACGTATCTATAATTTTTGATTGCTCCATGCTATATTATCTACTGTTTTGGGCAATATTGGGCTTTATTATCCACTTTTATATTAGTTTTGGGACTAACCTATTAACCGGAGGCCTAGCCCAGATTTGCTGTTTTTTTTGCCTATTTCAGTGTTTTGAAGAAAAGGAATATCATACGGAGTCCAAACGGAACGAAATCAACTAGAGAAGTTACTTTTGGAACGAAAGACTCCCGATGGACTTGGACCCCACGTCAAGGAAGGAACGAGCAAGCCACGATGGTGGGGGACGCACCCACCCCCCTAGGGCGCGCCCCTGCCTCGTGGGGCCCTCGTGGCTCCCCTGACGTACTTCTTCCACCTATATAACTCCACGTACCCTAAAAATTCCAGAACGGAGATTAGATCGGGAGTTCCGCCGCCAGAAGCCTCCGTACCCACCAAAAGTCAATCGGGACCCTGTTCCGGCACCCTGCCGGAGGGGTTATCCCTCACCGGTGGCCATCTTTATCATCCCGACGCTCTCTATGACGAGGAGGGAGTAGTTCTCCCTTAGGGCTGAGGGTATGTACCAGTAGCTATGTGTTTGATCTCTCTCTCTCTCTCTCGTGTTCTTGAGATGATACGATCTTGATGTGTCGCGAGCTTTGCTATTATAGTTGGATCCTATGTTTCTCCTCCCCCTCTTCTCTCTTGTAATGGATTGAGTTTCCCCTTTGAAGTTATCTTATCGGATTGAGTATTTAAAGATTTTAGAACACTTGATGTATGTCTTGTCGTGCGTATCTGTGGTGACAATGGGATATCACGTGCCACTTGATGTATGTTTTGGTGATCAACTTGCCAGTTCCACCCATGAACCTATGCATAGCGGTTGGCACATGTTTTCATCGTGATTCTATGGTAGGAACTTCGGGGCACTCTTTGAGGTCCTTTGTGTTGGTTGAATAGATGAATCTGAGATTGTGTGACGCATATCGTATAATCATACCCACGGATACTTGAGGTGACATTGGAGTATCTAGGTGACATTAGGGTTTTGGTTGATTTGTGTCTTAAGGTGTTATTCTAGTACGAACTATAGGGCTGTTTGTGACACCTATAGGAATAGCCCAATGGATTGATTGGAAAGAATAACTTTGAGGTGGTTTCGTACCCTACCATAATCTCTTCGTTCGTTCTCCGCTATTAGTGACTTTGGAGTGACTCTTTGTTGCATGTTGAGGGATAGTTATGTGATCCAATTATGTTAGTATTGTTGATGGAACTTACACTAGCGAAAGTATGAACCCTAGGCCGTATTTCCTATCATTGCAATACCATTTACACTCTCTTTTACCATTAGTTACCTTGCTGTTTTTATATTTTCAGATTACAAAAACCTATATCTACTATCCATATTGCACTTGTATCACCATCTCTTCGTCGAACTAGTGCACCTATACAATTTACCATTGTACTGGGTGTGGTGGGGACACAAGAGACTCTTTGTTATTTGGTTGCAGGGTTGCTTGAGAGAGACCATCTTCATCCTATGACTCCTACGAATTGATATAGGTCATCCACTTGAGGGAAATTTGCTACTGTCCTACAAACCTCTGCACTTGGAGGCCCAACAACGTCTACAAGAAGAAGGTTGTGTAGTAGACATCAAGCATAGTTATGAGAATATCTAGGTATGATCATGTATATAGGCATCACGTCCAAAACAAGTAGGCCGACTCCTGCCTGCATCTACTACTATTACTCCACACATCTACCGCTATCCATCATGCATCTAGAGTATTAAGTTCAAGAGAACCGGGTAACGCTTTAAGCAAGATGGCATGATGTAGAGGGATAAAATCATGCAATATGATATAAACCCCATCCTGTTATCCTCGATGGAAACAATACAACATGTGCCTTGCTGCCCCTACTGTCACTAGGAAAGGACACCGCAAGATTGAACCCAAAGCTAAGCACTTCTCCCATTGCAAGAAAGATCAATCTAGTAGGCCAAACCAAACTGATAATTCGAGGAGACTTGCAAAGATAACCAATCATACATAAAAGAATTCAGAGAAGATTCAAATATTGTTCATAGATAAACTTGATCATAAACCCACAATTCATCGATCTCAACAAACACACCGCAAAAGAAGATTACATCGAATAGATCTGCAAAAGAGAGGGGGAGAACTTTGTACTGAGATCCAAAAAGAGAGAAGAGGCCATCTAGCTAATAACTATGGACCCATAGGTCTGAAGTAAACTACTCACACTTCATCGGAGAGGCTATGGTATTGATGTAGAAGCCCTCCATGATCGATACCCCCTCCGGCGGAGCGCCGGAAAAGGCCCCAAGATGGGATCTCGTGGATACAGAAAGTTACGGCGGTGGAATTAGGGTTTTGGCTCCGTATCTGGTAGTTTGGGGGTACGTAGTTATATATAGGAGGAAGGAGTACATCGGTGGAGCAACATGGGCCCATGAGGGTGGAGGGCGCGCCTGGGGGGTAGGCGCGCCCCCCTACCTCGTGCCTTCCTCGTTGAATGCTTGACGTAGAGTCCAAGTCCTCTGGATCATGTTCGTTCCAAAAATCACGTTTCTGAAGGTTTCATTCCGCTTCGACTCCGTTTGATATTCTTTTTATGCGAAACCCTAAAATAGGCAAAAACAACAATTCTGGGCTAGGCCTCCGGTTAATAGGTTAGTCCCAAAAATAATATAAAAGTGTATAATAAAGCCCAATAATGTCCAAAACAGGATATAATATAGCATGGAACAATCAAAAATTATATATACGTTGGAGATGTATCAGGGTACCTTACGGGGACCTTTGAAATCCTTGGGAAACCGTATGTTACGCCAAGCCGGGCTCAAACATGGCACACCCAAAGACCTGAAAGTTACTCCTGTCTTGACCGAAGCCGTCGGATGAACCAGAGAAGGCTGACGGGCACCGTACTGCGCCGCTAACTCGGCCTCTCAACGTGCTCTCACTTGGTCCACCATGTTCTGAGCACCGGTACCACCGCCTGCCGGGTTATGGCCATGAGGCGGATTACGATTCCGCGCACTGCTGGACAAGGCTGGCTCATCAATATGTCTGCTGTAACTCTGGCTCGAACGAGGGTTGGAGTGATTCCTCTCACGGTTGTATGAATAAGCCTGCTGCTGAGCCAAGGCTGTCTGAGGGAGCTCTCTAGCACGTCGTGTCTCAACCGATACTGGGGACTCGCCTTCGACTGGGAGAGCCGCCAATCGTGAAGCGGTGGCGACCATGTTCTCCAAGGGGTTAGAGTAATGACCCGGCGGTGTCGGCACATGATGCGGCGTCGGTGCATGCCGCGGCGGGTTAACACCCAGACAAGGCGGATCCATTGTGCGCGGTTGAACCGGCACCGCTGTTCCTTGTGCTTCAGTCCAGTTTATCACTGGCTGGTTACTAGTCCGTGCTCCGGGCGTGTTGAAGAGGTTTCTCGGCTCGTAAACCAAAGGTAAGCGGGACTGATGACTTCTCCTCATGACACAATTCGACGCATTCTGATCTAACATAAGCCGGAAGGATTCCGATTGAACCCACTGCGCCTAAGCCTCCAACTCGACCCGCATCGTGGCCATCATTATATCTCTGACTGCCAGGTCTTCCTTGGCTTAAGTTATCTGGTCTCTCACCTTGGCAATTTCCGCATTATGTTCATCCCAGTTTGCCCCACCAACCTCGTTTGTCATCAGTGTTGCTAAAGCGTCAAGTAAACCGGACAAGACTTGAGCCGACGGGCGCGCAGGGCCTCCTGCCCCGGCTGCTATTGTTGCTGCTGACCCGTGGATTAATGCAGCCGCAGTTGAAGAATTCTTCCCTGGCTGTGTACCAGCCATAAAGATTGCAACCCGGTTCAGCGGCTCGTGTGGATCCGGAATACTGTTGCCATCGGAATAGCCCCCAAGTTGGCCGTCTTGCAGGTGATACAATGACTCGGTCTCTCCAGTAGATGACTCTCCATCAGAGTAAACGACGGTTTGACCATCAGATGCCGATCTATCCTTAGATTTTGCTCCGTGGATGACTCCCACGAAGGCATGCTTCATGGCGGGCTGAACTCGGGCGGGTCTCGCACGCTGAGCTGTCTCGATGATGTCAGTGCAGATGTCCGGCTCAGGGCCCGGTTCGCCGATCTTGCCGATGAATACGTGAATTCTGCCAAGGGGACCCGGTACCCGTACTCAATGGAGCTGGCCTCGGGGCCCTAGCCCGCGTCGTCGATGTAGAGCTTGCCGCAGCGACTCTTGGTCATCTGGCCCACGGTGTATCCCTTGAGCCTTTCAAAGTTTCCCTTCAAGAACTCGAAACCATCATGTGATAGCCCCACGGTGGGCGCCAACTGTCGTGCAAACGTCACGGCAGATGTCCTAGTGTGAGGACTTAGTCGTGATGCCATCGCGTTAAGGTTAGCTTAAATGGGTTAAACAGGGCAAGGGACACGGGAGTTTATACTGGTTCGGCCCCTTACGATGAAGGTAAAGCCTAGTCTAGTTTGTAGTTGGTATTGCTAGGATTTCGATGAACGGGGAGCGAATACGCTTGATCGGGCTCTCGATCTATTCTTTCTTGTCCCTAAACCATCGCTATGTCGTCCATTTATATACACAGGTTGATGCCCGGAGGTTTACAGAGTCCCGGCCAGCTCATAAACGTCTCCGGCTCGGTTTCTACCTTTTCTTGTCTTACAACACAAGTTACACATCTTATGGAGGTTTATATCTATGGGTCATAATCCACCTTTGGGCCTTGCGCCCTCTTGTTAAATCTCCTTCGAAAAGCGACGTACTCCTTGTCCTTGTCGGCTATGATAGGAACAACTCACTATCAGTATAATCAGGCCCCTCCTCGGCAGTTTATACTCAATAGTTATATCCCCAACATTAACGGCCAAGGGCTTTTTCGAAATCCCACTTGAGCTAGGTGGCATCACCTACATTGGTATCATCGGCACTAGCAACTGTGTTTATAGTATATGTGAGTCACGAGGACTCAGCAATCTCAAAACCCACAAGATCAAGACTATTTAATCTTAAAGGTAGGATGTGGTTATAAGGTGGAGTTGCAGCAAGCACTAAGAAAATATGGTGGCTAACATATGAGTACAAGAGTAAGGTGAGAAACTACGCAACGGACACAGAGCTAGAAGTGATCAAGAAGTGATCCTGAACTACTTATGTTCAAACATAACCCCATCGCGTTCTCTTCCCGAACCTCGTCGAAAAGAGACCATCACGGTTACACATGTGGTTGGTGTATTTTAATTAAGTCAAGTGTCAAGTTCACTACAACCGGATATTAACAAATTCCCATCTGCCACATAACCGCTGGCATGACTCTCGAAAGTTTAAACCCTGCAGGGGTCTCCCAACTTAGCCCATGACGAGCTCACGTTCCATGGATACAATCCTCCATCGTGGGACCCTCCGATCAGACTCGGAATCCCGGTGCACAAGACATTTCGATAATGGTAAAACAAGTCCAGCAAGACCTCCCAACGTGCCGACACCCTGATAGTAGCCGCGCGTATCTCATCTCAGGCCACAATCGGATGCGTCAAGCTACGAGTAAAACCTATCCTCAAGTTTCCTCGTGGTGGCCCCGCAGGTTGCCCGGTTTAGACCAGCACTCATGAAGAGCACTGGCCCAGGGGGTGGTTGATTAAGTCCTCGGGTTAATTACTCCCTAATCAAATTTTAGTTTTATTCAAAGCGAACAGTCAAGAGGGGCCCATAAACCCTCAGCGTGTTAGGGACGCAAAATTCAAGGAACATAACACCGGTATGATGGAAACTGAGGCGGCAAGAGTGGAAAAAAACACCGAGCAAAAGGCCAAGCCTTCCACCCTTTGCCAAATATATATATGCATTAATTAAATAAGAAATATTGTGATATCCCAACATATCCATGTACCAACATGGAACAACCTGCACTGCACCTACAACTAGCAATGATATAAGAGGGGCTGAGCAAAAGCGGTAACATAGCCAAACAATGGTTTGCTAGGAAGGTGGGATAGAGGCTTGACATGGCAATATGGGAGGTTTGATAAACAAGTGGTAGGTAGCGCGACATAGCGATACAGCGAACAACTAGGAAGCAAAGATAGAAGTGATATCGGGGGTAATGATAATCTTGCCTGCAAAGTTCTCAGGGTTGTCGAAAGCTTGCTCCTCGTAAACGTACTCGACAGGATCCTCGTTCACGAAATCGTCTCCCGGCTCTACCCAAAGAAAGAACACAAGCAAGGGAACAACAATCAATCACGGTGCAGTGCACAAGCAACATGATGCAAGACATGGCATGGGATGCAAAATATGATGTGCAATGCATATGGGTACTCTGGAAGGGAAAATATGATCATGGCACTAACTTGGCAAACCAAGCATGTCACTAGATAGGTTGGGAGATTTCGGTTCAAATAGATATAAATATCACCGGAAACGGATGCATGGTTTGCAAATGACGAGCAAAACACGAACAATGCAAAATTGCAATTAACAGCAACATAGCACTTAAGATGCATCATGAAAATATGCTACAACACTCCAACAAAAAAAGAAAACACATGGCAGTGAAGTATAGGTGAAGCTCTATAAGAACACTGAGCTACTGCTAGAACTCACTGGAACAAGTCTTAAATAGCATGGCAAAAATGCAAATGATAACAGTTTAACTAGTAAACAACATAAGGTTGCAATTTTTAGAGCTAGTAAAGTACAAGCTACAGAAACATATCATGGCAGACTTGAGCATGGCATGCTGGTACTAAAGGCAATGAACAAAACTCCCTTACTGAACTTGAGCCAAAGATCCACAGGAAAGATGGTAGGATCAATGCAAACATGGTAAGTGATATGAATAGGTTGCAGACTTAAATCATGCATGGCAGAAACAGATTCATGATAGCAACTTTGCAAGCTTGTGAAACTCACCACAAAGCATTTCATGGCATAACAGAGCAACCAACAGTAAGAAGACACATTTATGAAGCTAAAAATGGCAAGAGAAAGGTCATAGGGTGCATGGATCACTAGCAAAACACATGGCAAAAATGCATTTCCTGTTAACAGACTAATAGCAATAATATTTAGCACATCAAGAGCATGGTAATGACAAGCTAGAGCACCCCATATTTGCAAACAAAGGCATGGATGGATAGATCATTACCATATCTTCGAAACATCCTTGCTGAACTACATCAAAATATGTATGGATTCACTTTTGGTAACAAGTTAACATGGCAACATAATGTAGTAGAAAAACATTGTCACTGAAATCAGCAATATCAAGTGGCCTACTTTTCATGCTTGTGCTAGTCACCATAGGGCACATAAAAATACATGGATTGCACCGCTGTAAAGATGGCATGAAGATGCTCCTAAGACATGTTCACATGATGCTCAAAGGATAAACACACAAAATGATATAAAAAGACAAATCAGCAAGTTATGATAGTTTCCAGCAGATAACATCATTTAGCACTTCTGCAATGATGATTATGGCATCAATATGGATAGTAACATGCATGCAAATGACACTAGCATGTATAGCATCACGACATTAACATTTCGACATATTATGCATGGAAAACAAAGCTACGAGCACAGAGTTATGACATGGCAAAGGGGCACACCTATGATGGAAATCTAGGGTTCGTCCGGGCACATGAACCGAGGCGATGTCGAGCTTGCCGGAGATGTGGAGGCGGCCAGAGGTCAACGACGAGGTGGAGGCTGCCGGAGTCGACGAGGACGGTGCTAGAGGCGACGGCGGCGGGGGCCGGCAACGGAGAAGGAAGGCTGCACGGGTCGATCGGCGCGGCGTCGGGGGGCGAGGTGCGGCGACGGGCGGCGGCTCGGTCCGGCGAGGGTCTGGGCGGCGCCGGCGAGGCAACGGCAGGTCAGCGCAGCTGCGCCGGCCGACGAAGGTGGCGGCGGCGGACGAAGTCAGCGGGGCGCAGGAGGCTCGGGGCCCGGTCACGGCTCGGGCGGGCCGGCCGCGTGGGGAGAGAGAGGATGGCGGCGGAGTGACACGTGGTAGTGGTGGATTGGTCTGGGCGAGCAGCGAACGTGTCCGGTGGTGGGGTGGACGTGTCCGGTGGCACGGGGAGGGGTTGATCTAGGGTTTCATCTGAGATTGGACAAGGGAGGCCTTTTTACACGTAGAGGGAGCTAGGAGAGGGCTATTGAGGTGCGGTTTTCGCCCACACAATCGTGATACAACAACGGAGAGCAAGGATGGGGTTTAGATGGGCTAGTGGGCTGTTGTGGAGGGGTGTTGGGCTGCAAGGAGAGAGGTGTTTTAGCGGTTACACAGTTAACCATTGGGGCATCAAACAACCGCCAAATGGAACAAAATTTGACAGGCGGCGTATCGGTGATGTACCAAGGCCACTCGACAAATCTCGGCTCATTCCGAGAACGTTTTTCTCCCGCTCACGAAACGAGATCAGAGAGGTGGAACGGGTGCATTTGTGAGGGTCGGATCCCGAAACGGACAAAGGGGAAAATGACCTGGTGCATGAGACGAACATGAATGCAAATGAGATGCACATGATGACATGAGATGAAATGCATGACACGAACAAAATGCAAAACGAGGACAAAACCCAACCATGGAGGATATAACATATAACATTGCCGAAAATGGCAAGAGTTGGAGTACAATTATGGAATGTTACATCTGGGACGTTACATGAAGATGCTGGGGAGCGGCGGTATCCTCACTATGGCTGGGGACACCAAGGAAGCCTTGTCAGCCATCCTGCTCGCCTTTAGGGCCGCGGCTGCTACGCGGCCAGTTGATGAAGAAGCTCCGGAGGCTCCGAGGGCTATGCGAGCAAAGAAGAAGCAGTTGTTCTAACAACATCGCACCAAGATGAAGCAAGTATCAGTTGATAAGGATGGGGCTTCGGGCGCTACCTTCACCATAGGTAACAGCCTCCCTTCACATCAAGAGGAGGCATTAGTCATCTTCTTGCGCAAGAACAAGGATGTGTTCGCATGGGATCCTATGGATCTGGTCGGGATCCAAAGGGGAATAATCGAGCATCCCCTAAGGGTATGCCCAAACGTACGCCTAGTGAAGCAAAAGGCACGGCGACAGTCCACAGAAAGGCAGTTATTCATCGTCCAGGAGACTTGCAAACTGCAAGAAGCCGGCATCATTCGGGAGGTGCTGTACCCGGAATGGCTGGCGAACCCAGTTGTCGTCTCCAGGAAGGGCGCGAAGGAACACATGTGCGTCGACTTCACCAACCTCAACAAGGCTTGCCTCCGATACGTCTCCAACGTATCTATAATTTTTTATTGTTCCTTGCTATTATATTATGTGTTTTGGATGCTTAATGCGCTTTAATATGCTCTTTTATATTATTTTTGGAACTAACCTATTAACCAGAGGCCCAGTGCCAGTTTCTATTTTTTTGCCTATTGCAGTGTTACGCAGAAAAGGAATGTCGAACAGAATGAGACCTTCGTGATGATCTTTCTTGGACCGAAAGGAAACCTGGAGACTTGGAGTGGAAGTCTGGAACTTCGTGAGGCAGCCACGAGATAGGAGGGCGCGCCCAGGGGGTAGGCATGCCCCCCACCGTCGTGAGCCCCATGGAGGTCCACCGACGTACTTCTTTCGTCTATATATACACTTATACCCTAGAAACATTAGGGGGGCCATGAAACCACTTTTCCACTGCCACAACCTTTTGTACCCGTGAGATCCCATCTGGGGCCTTTTCCGGCGATCTGCCGGAGGGGGAATCGATCATGCAGGCATTCTACATCAACACCATAGCCTCCCCAATGAAGCGTGACTGGTTTACCATAGACCTTCGGGTCCATAGTTATTAGCTAGATGTCTTCTTCTCTCTCTTTAATCTTCAATATAAAGTTCTCCTTGATGTTCTTGGAGATCTATTCGATGTAATACTCTTTTGCGGTGTGTTTGCCGAGATTCGATGAATTGTGGGTTTATGAACTTGATTATCTATGAATATCATTTGGTTCTTTTTTGAATTCTTATATGCATAATTTGATATCTTTGCCAGTTTCTTCGAATTATCTGTTTAGTTTGGCCTACTAAATTGATCTTTCTTGCAATGGGAGAAGTGCTTAGCTTTGGGTTCAATCCTGCGGTGTCCTTTCCCAATTACAGTAGGGGCAGCAAGGCACGTATTGTATTGTTGCCATTGAGGATAAAAAGATGGGGTTTATGTCATGTTCCTTGAGTTTATCCCTCTATATCATGTCATCTTGCTTAAAGCGTTACTTTGTTCTTATGAACTTAATACTCTAGATGCATGCTGGATAGCGGTTGATGTGTGGAGTAGTATTAGTAGATGTAGAATCGTTTTGATCTACTTGACACTGACATGATGCCTATATTCATGATCATTGCCTTAGAATTCTTCATAACTATGCACATTTCTATCAATTGCTTGGCAGTAATTTGTTCACCCACCGTAATACATGCTGTCATGAGAGAAGCCACTAGTTAAACCTATGGCCCCCGGGTCTCTTTCTTATTGTATTGCATCTCTTTTATTTTACATCACATCTCGTTTACTATTTTGCAATCTTTAATTTCCAATCTTACAACAAAATACCAAAAATATTTATCTTATTATCTCTACCAGATCTCACTTTCGCAAGTGACCGTCAAGGGATTGACAACCCCTTTATCGTGTTGGTTGCGACGTTCTTGATTGCTTGTGTAGGTACTAGGTGACTTGTGTGTTGTCTCCTACTGGATTGATACCTTGGTTCTCAAAAACTAGGAAAAATACTTATGCTACTTTGCTGCATCACCCTTTCCTCTTTAAGGGAAAACCAACGCATGCTCAAGAGGTAGCAGCCGCCAAGACCCCTTCCCGCTTCCGCGCATCGATCAGATCATCGACTCCACCGCCGAGTGTGACCTGCTGTGTTTTCTGGATGCCTTCTCAGGCTATCACCAAATCAAGATGGAGGTGCAAGATGTTGATAAGACGGCTTTCCTGACCCTATGCGGAGTGTATTGCTACACCTGCATGTCGTTCGGGCTGTGTAACTCTGGAGCAACTTTCCAGTGGATGATGCACATCGCTCTAGGCCAGCAGCTCGGGAGGAATGCTGAGGCATATGTTGATGATATAGTGGTGAAATCTCGGGAGGCAAGGACTCTCATTGAAGACCCGGAGATAACATTTGCCAGCTTGCGCAAGGTGGATCTATGGCTCAATTCAGAGAAATGCGTGTTTGGTGTCCCCTCCGGCAAGCTACTGGGCGTTCTCGTGTCGCATAGGGGAATCGAGACCAACTCCGAGAAGGTCAAGGCCATAGAAGGGATGAGCCCGCCACAAACCGTCAAGGAGATGCAGAATCTGGCGGGCTATGTGACCTCGCTAGGGCGCTCCATCTCCAAGCTGGGGGAGCGCGCCCTCCCATTCTTCAAGCTAATGAAAAGAAGGGACCATTCGAGTGGACTCCGGAGGCCGACGCGACGTTCCAAGACCTCAAGAAGTACCTCCCCAGCCCGCCGGTGATGGTGGCCCCATGCCCCCTTGAGCCGCTGGTCCTCTGTCTGGCCGCCACCCCTCACTCGGCCAGTGCGGCGCTGGTCGTAGTCCGGGAGGAACGCCCGGCCAAGGACTCTCAAAGCAGCACCCAGCAGCTGGCTGGAAGGCGCCGGCTTCAGGATGGTGCTCCTGAGGCCTCGGCCACCCCAGCAGAAGACCAAGCTCATCAGGACGGAGCTCTTGAGGCCCCGACTGCCTCGACCGGCAACCAGCCTCCTGAGGCCGCCGGGCCTGAGGAGGTGCAAGGCGTCACCCACACTTCCGCCCTCGTTGAGAACCCAGTGTATTTCGTCAGCACAATGTTGCACGATGCATGGGCATGCTACCCCATGCTGCAAAAGCTCTTGCTCGCGCTCCTCATGGATTCACGCAAGTTGCACCACTACTTTCAAGGCCACCCTATCAAGGTCGTCTCAGCTTACCCGCTGGAGAGGGTGCTCAGGAGCCCCAATGCGGCAGGAAGGGTGGCAGAATGGAAAATCGAATTGCATGCATTCCACTTGGATTTCAGCGCCAATAGATTCATCAAGGGTGCCGCACTCGCCGACTTCATGGTGGAATGAACCGACACCCCCAGCCCCGTAGCAAGAGAGTACCGAACCCTCTCACTAGGGTGCGAGGCACTAGACGGCTGGGTCATATACTTCGACGGCTCTTTCACGCGTCAGGGCGCGGGGGCTGGCGCCGTGTTCATCTTGCCCACCCAGGTCAAGCTCTACTACACCGTGCAGCTCTGCTTCCAGCAGGGCAAGAATGTCTCCAACAACATCACATAATACGAAGGCCTAATCGCAGGTCTCAAGGGTGCAACAGCCTTAGGAGTAAAGAGCCTCACCATCAAGGGCGACTCCCAGCTCCTCGTCAACTTCTTCAACAAAGTATATGAGCTGAAGGACGAGCACATAGAGGCATACCATGCGGAGGTACGAAAAATTGAGAAACAATTCTTGGGCCTGGAACTGCAGCATGTGCCGTGTGGAACGAACAATGAAGCTGACGACATCGCCAAGAGGTCATCCTTGCCCTTGCCCCAGGAGCCTGGCATCTTCGAGGAGCGGCTCTTCAAACCATCAGCAACCCCTCCTGCTGCAGAGCCAAAACCGCCTCAGGAGGAGCTCCCACCAGCAACACTTGCGGGAGCCCCCGCTTGCGGCCCGACCTCGGGAGCGCGCATACTCCTTGCGCTCGAGCCATAGGAAGGGTGCTGGACCAAAGTGTTCAAGGCGTACCAGCTTCAGGGTACCTTGCCAGAGAAGGAGGAGGATGCAGAGCGTGTGGCTCGACAGGCCACTACCTACTACATCCGGGATGGTGAGCTCTG
Source organism: Triticum urartu (assembly GCF_003073215.2). NCBI lineage: Eukaryota > Viridiplantae > Streptophyta > Magnoliopsida > Poales > Poaceae > Triticum > Triticum urartu. The sequence goes on along the minus strand of NC_053024.1, from coordinate 298,462,709 downwards.
TATGAAACGGCCAAATGATGTTCCTTTACTATGCATCTCCAGGGAGCAGGGACATGAGCTGTTGGCGACAAACACAGCGGGGACTGTGGGCATCACTTCTCATCATGCACCCTCGTGGGCAAGGCATTCCACAGTGGGTTCTACTGGCCCACGACGCTCAATGATGCCACCGAACTAGTGAGATCATGCGAAGCATGCCAATTCCATGTGAAGCAAATCCACCAGCCAGTCGAGGGTCTCCATACCATCCCACTCTCGTGGCCGTTCGTGGTCTGGGGGCTGCACATCCTGGGGCCGTTCCTCGGGCACCCGGGGCTACCGCCACCTCCGCGTCGTCATTGAAAAATTCACCAAGCAGGCGGAGGTGGAGGCTGCCTGCACTATCCTAGTCAAATTCCTCAAGGGCCTCATGAGCCAATTCGGGGTTCCCAATCGCATCATCACTGACAACGGCTCGCAATTCACAAGAAGCCTTTTCCAAACATATTGTGCTATCCTTGGAAAGTAGATATGCTACGCCTCAGCGCCACACCCCAGGAGCAACAGCCAGGCCGAACGCGCCAACGCGGAGGTCCTGAGAGGCCTCAAGGCAAGAACCTTCAAGAATAAGCTCGAGGCATGTGGCAGGGGATGGTTGGACGAGTTCCAGTCCATGCTATGGTCCATCCACAGCACCCCGACCAAACCAACAGGCGAGACTCCATTCTTCCTCGTCTATGGAGCCGAAGCAGTTCTCCCTCATGAGGTCAGGCATCACTCCGCACGGGTTTTGGCATTTGACGAGGTACGCCAGGATGCCTCACGGGGGATGGACCTCGTACTTGGAGACGAACGCCGCCATCAAGCCGCGCTCTGAGCAGCAAGGTACTAGAAGGCGCTGCGGTGGTACCACTGCCGCAGCGTCCACTCTAGGACGCTCGAGGTGGGTGATCTCGTCCTGAGGCGGATGTTCTCCAGGGAGGGGATGCATAAGCTTTCACCCATGTGGGAGGGCTTGTTCAGGATCGCTCGTGTCTCCAGGCCTGGCACCGTGCACCTAGAGACGCAGGACAAGATCCCAATCCACAACACCCGGAACATCCAGCACCTCCGGAAGTTCTACCCATGAAGCAAGGCCTGTGAAGGTCTCCGCTCATGACACTCTCACATTATAATGACTGGGGCTGTACACGCCCCGGAGTCTTCGGAGTGCCTCCCTCGGGCCTCGGGGGCTCCCTCTCACGTCCTAGTGGCAGCACTTAGCTTCGCGCTGGTGAGAAGACTAGACTAGGTGCAGGATGCGGCTATTCATTTGCTTGCTTTCTATAGCTGGTTTGCAACTTCTTAATGGAATTTGGAGTTCTCGCGTTTTTTCGCCTGCGTTCTTGACAAGTTGGATTCCCCCATTTTTCTTCTCTCACCTTCTAGTAATGGCTCATGGGAGCAACAGTTGCCCGTCGCTCCTCCTCGCGCGTCTCGCGCGCGGGTGTTGGGCAGGTGTGTGCCCGCGTTGGGTTCCCCGCGCCGTAAACACACTCCCCCAAAGCCCTGTTGCCTCAGAGCTTCCTTGATCCTCGCGAGGCGCTCTCGAATGAGCTCGTGGGCGTGAGCACAATTTATGTCCGTGCCCCTTGGGTAGCGTGACGCGGCCAGTAAGGCACAGCTAACTCATGCTTGGGGCTCGCGCAAGGAAGAACAAGGCACCTCGCCAGATTTTCTAACATCTCTGCAGCTCCACAACGTGTCCTGAGGACGATGGCTACTAAGTTGCCGGGAAGGGAGCTTCACCAGATGCCAAAGTTCGTGTCCTCACGAGATGGAAAATAAAGCTACCGCAAGCATGGCATGGTAAGTTATCCAAACTGCATCTTTTCGGAACACAGATAGGACTACATAACATCAAGATAACAGGCATACCATAGTGGCATAAATGCCGCAGTTCATTACACACCCCAGCGGGGCCATCTACTTTTTTCAAAATGCATGAAAAAGGAAAGGTTAAACAACGGTAGCCCTCACGGCCGCAGCAGCCCCCAAGCCAGGCTCCGTCAGCTGCATGCTCAGCCGGAGTCTTGCTCTTGCTTCATCGAAGCACCGCGGCGGGACGACGCGTCCCCTTCTCCGATCCGAGCGTGGTGACTGGGCGGCTGATCATAGCCGCCGCTGCTATTGCTCTCGCCGGAGGAGGAGCCCCCGCCACTGGGAGAGGCGTGGCGTCACCAAGAGCGAGCTCACCCTCGTCGTCGTCGCCGCCATTGTCAAGGCCAAGCTCATCGTCGTTGCTGCCATCCTGAGGGCAGCACCCCGTGCGGCGGCCGTCCACCCCGAACACCCTCAAATAAAAGGGTCGCGACAGCATCGTACTTGAAGTGGAGGGTGCGGGTCCTGCTCAGGCCGCGCGCATGAGCAAACGCCTGCCAGCCGCGGGCCAAGATTATGCTACCTCCGGCGGTGACCTCAACCCAACCCACGAAGCCTTGCTGCAGCAGCCGTTAGCCTGCAGCCAGAGGCCGTCAAGCCCCGCGGTCAGCAGCTCACCCGCGAAGAAGCGAGGGAGTGGGAGCTAGGTGTCGGCCGGCCTCTCCGACCACACAACGAACTCCGGGAGCACCTCCGCCGAGTGAAAGCGCGGCTGAGGAGGCCGGGCAAACATGGCGCGCCTCCCCTCGTCACCGGGGCTGCCTCGCCCTTGTTAGCTTTCACCATGGGAAGAAGCACCGCCACGGCCGACCAAGGTGCCGCCGGCCGCCGAAAGAGTGCGCCCACGCCCCCGAGGAGCCACCACAGTGGTCGCAGCATGCTTGCATGGTCGGCCTCGCCCTCTCTTGTGCGGCGGCGAGCTGGGTCCCTCCTTGGGGGCCTTCCCCTTCTCGGTGGCGGAGAACTTCCTTGCTGGTTCCATGGGAGCTACAGCAAGACGACAAGGTAGAGAGGAGGAAGAAGGAGTGGGTGGCGATAAGATGGAGATGAGCAAGGGGGGCTCCGCCCCTATCCTCATTTACAGCCGGAGGGAGGCCAACCGCTGCCTCCACGATCGCACGCAATGATGATTTTTTCTATGTGCAGCAGGGTCTCGTCAAGTCGAACAGTTGCCGAGGCGGCATGGGGAAGTGGAGACACCCACACCCCATCAATCTCCATGCGTCGACCAAGGCCATAGGCGGTTTGGGTCGGCGGCGATCCGCACTTGCCCTTTGGCTTTGCCTTGAATCCATGTTCGAGCACGCCGTAGGCCCGGGGGCTATTGTCGGTGTTCTAGGAACGGGGGTACCCAGAATTGCATGCCTACGGCCCATGGCATGGCTCCATCGACGATCTGGTACAGCCCAGCTTCAACATCAACAACTCAAGACTCTCGCGAGGGGCCAAGCCTCGCGAGGCGGACGACACCAAGACCTCCCCGTGGGGCAGCCTCCCTAGGCTGGCTAACGACGAGCGGATATATCTATGCAAGGCTCTCCTCGCGAGGTTCAGATGATGTTAGCATTGACGACCAAGGCTAGGCTGGCGCCAACGGGCATAGTGTACCAGTTTCCTCTTTGGTGCTAAGGAGGCTAGCGCAGGCGCGGGGTCCAAAGGAATCAAACAAAGGTTTCCATTCCGGTGCAACAAGACCAGTACCGCCAGGACGGCAGGACGGAGGTCATCGCCGAGCCCACCATGGTATCACGACCAGAGGAATTTGCAGGCGAAGACTACTTTTGTCAAGATAGCATGTACTAGTTGTCTCCCTTCGAATTTGGCCATCGTGGGATACCTTCCCGCCTTACATTTGGGAAGAGGACCAAGGCAACTATAAATAGGGCTTAGCCACCACCATAGAGAGGGGGTGAACCCTAGAGATCTTCCTCTCCCACCAGCCCAAGAAAACACCTCCTTCTGAGGTTGTTCTCCACTGTACTAGTTCATCCTCCCCTCGAGGCCAATCCACCACAAAGTACGAGTAGGGTTTTACACCGCAAGGTGGGCCAGACCTGGGTAACTGTTGTGTCTCTTGTCCATTCGGTTCGTCGAGCTAGGCCGTGAGATTAGCGAGCAGTGACACTGGGGAGGACGAGTTATTCGCACGCACCCGAGAGTTCGAACCTCTCAAGGGTCTGCAAAACCCGAAATCTAAAACTTGATGACTTGTCTCACCACAAGTTGTGAATATCCTCGATAATCAGCTTCTTGATTCCCAATTCAGTGGCAATCCTGAGCCCGTCAAGGAGCCCTTTGTACTCCGTTGTATTGTTGGTCACTTCCTCTCAGGGAAAATGCATTCCGATGACGTACTTCAAGTGATCTCAAGTGGGAGCAATGAGAAGCATTCCAGCCCCTACACCTTGTAGGCAGAAGGCTCCATCGAAATAAATCATCCATTCTTGGTGTGTTTCCTTGCCGGGAATAACTGTTTCCAGCACTTCTTCATCAGGGGTTGGCGTCCATTCGGCAAGAAACACTGCCAATGCCCTGCTATGAATCGTTGATGTGCTTTCAAACCTCAGGCCAAAGCCCACTCCACTATTCTTCCAGTGGCCTCAGGGTTTTGGAGTATCCGTTCAAAAAGGAAAGTGGGTGGCAACCGTGATCTCATGGGCTTGGAAGTACTGGCGTAGTTTCCATGAGGCCATGATATGGCCAAAAATCAACTTTTGCACACCAGAGTACCTATTTCTAGCCCCCTGCCATAGGGACCTAACGAAGTACTTGGGTGTGTTTTGGCTAATGCATTCTAAAACTGGTTGGTTTGAGTCCATTTGAATCAAAGATTCAAATGAAAGCCCATGATATGAAGTCATATTAATGCATTAGCTTGTTTCACTTGAAAATCAAGGTTAAAGTGTTCTGACATGCATGAAACCATTACAGATGGAAACATTGGATTTTTCTGATCAATTTTCATATATAAATCTTTGCATTTTGAGTTACAAATTAATTTTTATGAATTTTTGAAGTTTATAATATTTTCTAGAATTTCCTGTATAAGAATAAATCCAGTAAATGATTTATTGCGTCAGCATTGCATCAAGGTGACATCGACAGTCAACGGGGACGGTCTAGGTCAAACCTGACCAGTGGGTCCCGCTTGTCCGGGTCATTAGACTAACTAATTTTAGTTAGTCCTAATCCTAGGTTAATTAGCAGGGCGGGCCCACACGTCAGCACCCACTGGGGTCAAACGGTCGTCAAACCCGGGTCAACTGGGTCAAAACCTGTCGGCAACTCGACGCCGGCGTGGCCAGACGCAGCGAAGAGCTGCGGGTTTGCATCTCCCACGAACAAACGGTCGGCGGAGGGCAACTACGTGATGCGGACACACGTCCGCATCGATTAGTGGTGGCGGCTGGGCTTGGGGTGGCCGGAGTTGTCACTGGTGATGACCTCAGCGGTTGCCGGAGCTCAGGTGAGCTCGGGGTGGAGGCTACGGCGGATGAGTCGGCGTGTGCGAGGCATCAAAGGGCCCTATGCGACGTGGCGAGGTCAGTGGACATGACGGCTGGGCCGTTGCGTGGCCGGAGCCACGTCGGCGGCGAGCTCAGGCGGTGGCGCGTGTGGGTGTGCCTGGTGCGGCGTCCACGGCGAGTGGCAGAGGTAACGGAGAGGGGGGATGGTCAGTGGCTCATGGCAGATGCAGTGAAGCAGACGACAGGCTTGGAGGTGGTCGGAGCTGAGCGAGGCGGCGAGGGGGATCTCCGGCGGCCGACGGTGAAGATGAAGATGATTGAGTCGCTTTGGGCATCCCGCGAGCGTGTGCTTCGTCTTGGAGCTCCGTGGCATCGAGGCGGAGCCTTTGGTCATGGTGGAAGGGTGAGGGGGTGGCTCTGGGCACGGTGGCAGCGAACGGCGGTGATGGTCGCTCTCGGGTGCGTGCGAGAGAGAGAACGGAAGAGGGGAATGAGCTCGAGGGAGTGAGCGAGAGAGACCAGGCGGTTGCGTGGCGCCTCCAGGTGCTCGGTCGAGGGCGGGGGAGGAAGCAGGAGGTGGACGTAGGAGGTGGCGTCTGGTGCGCGCGCGGGCGACACGCCTCTGCCTTCTGGCGAGGTGGGAGACGACTCAAAGTTGCCAGTGGGCTGGGCCGGTTGGAGGAGCTGGGCCAGGTGGGCTGCCAGGTAAGTCAGGTGGGTCTCTCGCTCTCTCTTCTTTTATTTGTTTCTGTTTTCTATTATTCTATAACTTTAGGGCTTTATTAAAAATAACAAAACAATCTCAAAATTCATGAAACTACTCAAGGCTACTGTTTGGAATAATTCCAACAGTAAACATTTTAGTTCATGTATATTTCAACATTTAAAATATTATATAGCATTTAAATGCCCAGATGCAAATAGCATATGATTTAATTCAGTGACCTTAAGATGACCTAGAAAATTGTGAACCAATTTTGTCAGAGGTTCTAACCCAAGACAAAAATGATGGACATTTTAGAAGGGCATAAGTTAAAGGAGTAAAAAGAGCCTTACGTTCCCTTCCCCAATCAATTCCCTTATATAACTAAAGCATTTCTGGACTAACTTCGACCAGTTTGGCTTGGTAATCCTATAGGCAGTCAGGCTCTAGTACCAAAGCTGTCAAGCCCCGATCCTAAGTCCCACCGATCTTGCATGTAACACATCATATCACTTTGCACCCTCACGCACGGTATTCCCACGGGTGCCACCTTACCTAGCGCGAGACCGTTTGCACCTTTTGGCTCACGTATATGATAGTGTCGCTAGCATCCATATGACAAAGAACCCAGGCCGACATGACTATTCATGAACCGAAAGTGGCACTAACTTACGGAGACATGCATACATGACCGAGCCTTGAACGTGTCGATCATCAACGTGTGAATTCGGGCTGTAGCAACTGGGCTAATAGGACTCCGGGAACCCAGGCTGTAGTAGGCTAGCAGGACTCCAGAAGTCACCGCGTGACATTTCACTGAAGGGACAAACACAGGAACCAAGTGGGACACATACCGGCCAGTCTAGGTGTTCCCGAGCAGTAGTGACTGGCTAGCAGGACTCTGGTAAACCGGGCTGTAGCAGACTACCATGGCTCAGTGGAAGCACCAGACTACATTTCCCCATAAGAGAGGCTACCAAGGATGGACAACTAGGTTGTCGGATCCCACACATACCAAGCATTTCAATCATACACACAATATGCTCGATATGTGTAAATACAACATGGCATCACAACAAAACTCTGCGACTCAAAGTATTTATTCATTATGCTCTAAAGGGTCACATATTACAAACATGGGTTTGATGATCCAGCATTCAAGTCATACAAGCAACAAGCACATGCTGAAGATTAACTTGTCTAAGTACAGACAACTACCAATTAAAAAGGCTGAGAAGCCTAACTGTCTACAAGACCCTGTCGAGGGCACAAGATCGTAGCTGAGGTAACAAGCTAAACGTCGAAGTCCACGCAGAACTACTAGCGAGACTGAAGTCTCTCTGCAAAAACATAAATTAAGAAAACGTCAGTACAAATGTACTAGCTACATATGCATCTATATCAATAAAGGGGTGGTGGAGTTTGACTATAGCAAGCCAACTTTGACTCGGTGGCTATCCTAAACTACGACTGCAAGTAACTCTTTTGCAGTGGCGCGCACGAGTCCACATATTCACCATATCAATATACCACTATGGATCCGCTCCCGTCTCCCTACAATAACGCCATCCATAGCACTCACGCTTATCCTACGCATTTTGGAGTATCTGCTTTCACTTGTCTATGAACTGTACAGGCAACCAAGTAGTCCTTTACCGCGGACGCAGCTATTCGAATAGATGATGTTAACCCTGTAGGGGTGTACTTCTTCATACAAGTTTCCACCATTTAGCATCTGCGCACGACATGTGCTCAGCAGACTTCAAGTGAAAGCCGACGTGGGTGTAGACCACAACCTAACTAACCACACAAGTCTCTAGTCCAGGTTTATCGCCTATTCGCGTTCCATCCGCCAGGAGATCCGCCGGGGGTTTCGCTCACAGCCCCAAAAGATGTGTACAGGGTTCCGAGACACAAAACGGGCGCCCGTCATACCTGGCCAGGGTGTATCTACAACATCATAGCCGACCCCTAGGGTCAGTGCTATGCACGGCCTCCAACACATATCCTACAAACACCAGAAACTAGTTGCAACTCGTGGACAGAGGACAAGGGCGGTTAATAAGTTGAGCGGGGTCATATTTCAGGGCCCAGTGCATAGTAGTAGCTGAATCATAAATCACACATACAGATATCAGTGCTTAAGGACGGTTCCAATGAAACAACCCACCATGTACATGACCTCTCATCGATACCTTTACCAAATCGTGTTCAACACATCACTCACAATACTGACATAATCATTTCACTCTAGCCCATCACCTTGATGAACCATACCTGACACGACTCTAAGCATAGTAGGCATAGTAAGGTAGGAAACACAGACATGGCTCAATCAACTGATACACATGCTAGTGGGTTTCATCTAGTTACTGTGGTAATGACAGGTCATGCAGAGGAAATGGGTTCAACTACCGCATCACACAGCAGTTTGAAATGTTGTTGTCTTAAATGCAGTAAATGAGAGCAGGAACAAGAACATGGGATTGTATTGATATGATCAATGGGGCTGCTTGCCTGATGGAGTGGTAGTAGGATACTGCCCTTCAGTCGGATATTCGTGGGTATCCTCGGAGGAAGAACCTACCACGGAAGACACATCGGAACACAATCATCACATGGCAATATGCAACAATATGATGCACGCTATGACATGGCAATATGGGTGTGTTTTGGCTAATGCATTCTAAAACAGGTTGGTTTGAGTTCATTTGAATCAAAGATTCAAATGAAAGCCCATCATATGAAGTCATATTAATGCATTATCTTGTTTCCCTTAAACAACAAGGTTAAAGTGTTCTGACATGCATGAAACCATTACAGATGGAAAGGTTAGATTTTTCTGATCAATTTTCATATATAAATCTTTGCATTTGGAGCTGCAGTTTAATTTCTATTAATTTTTAAAGTTTATAATATTTTTTGGAATTTCCTATATAAGAATAAATCTAGTAAATGATTTATTGTGTCAGCATTGCGTCAGGGTGACGTCGGCAGTCAACGGGGATGGTCCATGTCAAACCTGACTAGTGGGTCCCGCATGTCAGTGTCATTAGACTAACTAATTTTAATTAGTCCTAATCCTAGGTTAATTAGCAGGGCGGGGCCCACCTGTCATTGACCCAGGGGGGTCAAACTGGGGTCAACCCGGGTCAAACTCACCGGAGTTGACCCGGGGCTCGTCGCCGGCAAGGCCAGGGACGGCGGAGAGGTGCGGGATTCCTCCTCCGGCGACCAAATGGACGGCGGAGGCCATCTATGTGACGTGGGGAGTGAGCCGCATTGATTGGTGGTGGCGGTGGAGCTCGGGGTCACTGAAAATGACGCCGGCGACAACCGTGGCGGATGCCAGAGCTCGGGTGAACTTGGGGACATCGCTAGGCGGCACGGAGAGGTGCGTGGAGTGGTGCTACGAGCTCCTGGGGATGCGGTGAGTGCGGTGGCGTGCTCGGTTTCGAGCCAACATGGTTGTGGCCACGACGGGTACGTGCAGAGGAGGCGGTGGGTGTGGGTGAGCTTGGTGCGGTCACGGTGGTGCACGGAAGAGCGAACGGAGAGGATGAGGAGAGGCAGAAGCTCATGGGGAACACAATGAGCTAGGTGGCATGGTCGGGGACGAGCTATTGCAGCGGTGATGGAGAAGGGGATCTTCGGTGGTGGAGGAGTCGGGCGAGGTTGATGCAGTGGCTTCGGGGCAAGCGAGCGCTCGGGGCTCGGCCTGCTCGATGGAGAGGACGACGGCAGAGCTGCTGGACATGGCAGGACGGCGAGGAGGCGATGGTGGTTGCGGTTTTCACATCGGCGTGAGCGCGGCAGCGTCGGCCATGGTGGGGGGTGAGCGAGAGAGAGGAGCAGGGGGAGAGTGGGCGTGTCCAGGCGGTCGAGGGGGCGACGCGGAGGTCGACCAGAGCGTCCAGGGGTGAAGCGGCAAGCAGCTGGCGTTGTGGCGAGCTCTCGCGGCCGGTGCCACCTCCCGCCTGCCTGCCTGGCGGGGAAGAAGCAGCTGGCTGGTACGGGCCAACACAGTGCTGGGCCGCCAGGTGGGCCTGCCAAGTAGGTTGGCCAGGTAAGCCCCTTTCTTTTATTTTCTGTTTTGTTTTATTTCTGCAAGTTTGTGGCATTTCTAAAAATAGCTAGACTCCTTCAAAAATCACCAAACTGCTCATGACCACGGGTTTGAAATACTGGTAATGTTTTGCCATCCTTGTCTAAACTGTTGTTTTGTTTTCCTAGGATGGTGACCACCCGAAGCACCCCTGCTGTTCAGGAGCAGGGTGAAGCCAGTGGAGCTAGGGATGGGAATCTGCCCCATCCACCTTCCATGGCCGAAGTCATGTTGGAGGCAGAAAGGAATAAACGCGAGACCAACCGGTTGTTAGAATGCATCGTGCAGAATACGTCACGTTCCCAGAGGAACGACTTGGTGTATCTCAATGATTTTATCAAGCTGACACCACCAACCTTCCATCATTCTATCGAGCCTCTCGATGCGGATGATTGGCTTCGCAGCATTACCCATAAGCTCCGTTCTGCACGCGTAGACAAAGCTGACAAAGTCACTTATGCTGCTTATCGCCTTGCGGGCCTTGCTAGCTTTTGGTGGGAAAACTCTGAGGCTATGCGCCCAGCCGACCAGGTTACCACTTAGGCACAATTCAGTGCAGTTTTCCATGAACACCACATTCCAGAGGGTCTTATGGATCATAAGAGAGAGGAATTCTGCAACTTCACCCAAGGCAGACTGACTGTGGATGCCTACAGCCGTGAGTTTGGATACATGGCATGCTATGCACCCGAGGAAGTGTCCACTGACGCCAAGAAGCAGGCGAGGTTCCAGAAGGGACTTAGCCCCGAGCTTCACTGTGACCTCCGTTTGCACGAGTGCACCTCCTTCCAGAAGCTTGTGAACAAAGCCATCAGTGCTTAAACCGGTCAGACTGACTATGAAGCTACATGCAAGAATTCCCGTGATTTTGGTTCTTCATCCGGCTCTGGTTCTCAGAAGCGCCGGGTGTGGATTCCAAACACAGCTCTGCCACCCAGGTTCACTCCGAGGCCATCCTATGAGGCGCCTCGACTAACCCAGCAGTATGCACCGCCTAAGGCTTATGGTGGAACGGCCGCCAATGCTGCTCCACGCACCAACACGGTGACATGTTTCAAGTGCGGAGAGTTGGGTCACTACATTCGAGAGTGTCCCCAGAACAACAACCCCAACCAGCCTGGAAAGTCCGTTCGCCATGGTAAGCCAGCGGGAAAGGTGCTTTATGCCAAGCCAGCCACCACTGCACGTGGCCATATTAACTATGTCTCAGCAAAGGAGGCTCATGATGATCCTAATGTCGTCCTTGGTACGCTTCTTGTTAACTGCCATCTGACATCTGTTCTTTTTGATACTGGAGCATCTCATTCATTCATATCTGAGAGCTATGCTCGATTGCATGACACGACATTCTGTGACATGCCCACCACCATGGAAATTCAAACCCCTTGCTCTAGATGGCAAACTTCTAGAGTAAGCCATGGGAATGAAATTCTTGTCGATAGACTTGTCTTCCTTGCATCCTTAATAGCTCTCAAGTCCTCGGACATAAATATCATCTTAAGTATGGACTCGATGTTAGCCCATTATGCAAGGATTGATTGTGCCACTAGAACTGTTCAACTTACCCACCCATCAGCCAAGACAGTCAATGTCTTAACCCGAGTGGCCAAGCGTCAACTCTACTCTCTTAATGCCAACCCTCTTCCAGACCATGAAGATATTCCGGTAGTCCGTGAGTTACCGGATGTCTTTCCAGAAGAACTGCCAGGTGTTCCACCTGACAGAGATGTGGAGTTCGTGATAGATCTTGTTCCAGGAACTATCGCAATCTCTAGAAGACCCTATAAGATGGCAACCCTAGAACTACCGGAGCTTAAGAAACAACTCGATGAAGGATGGTACGAATCAAGAAGATGGATGGCCCCGTCCTCTTCGTCAAGAAGAAGGATGGTACGAATTAGATGGCTGTATATTATCGACCCGTCAACTTGGTTACCATAAAGAACAAGTATCCGCTCCCCAGGATCAACGACCTATATGATTAGCTCGCTGGATCCTCAGTCTTGTCCAAAATGGACTTGAGGTTGGGCTACCATCAAATAAAAATCAAGAACGGGGACATTCCCAAAACAGCCTTTGTTACTCGTTATGGCCAATACGAGTACACCGTCATGTCCTTTGGTTTAACCAATGCTCCAGCCACCTTCTCTCGGTTAATGAACTCGATCTTCATGGAGTATTTGGATAAATTCATCATGGTATACATCGATGATATACTCATCTACTCCAAGAATGAGGAAGAACATGCCGAACATCTAAGGCTGGTATTGACGAAACTCCGAGAGCATTGCCTTTATGCCAAAGTCTCTAAATGTGAATTTTGGTTGCCAGAAGTGACCTACCTAGGCCATGTAATCTCTGATAAGGGTATTGCTATCAATCCTGAGTGACTTCAAGCCGTTCTTAATTGGACTCCTCCTGAAACGGTCAAGCAAGATCAGAGTTTCCTTGGCTTAGCGAGCTACTATCGCCGCTCCGTCGAGAATTTCTCCAAGGTTGCTAAACCTCTAACTGAACTCCTAAAGAACGATAAAAAGTTCAAGTGGACCCCAGAGTGCGAGTTCAACTTTCAGGAACGGAAAAGACGCCTAACATCTGCTCCCGTACTGGTACCACTAGATTTCTCCAAGGACTTTATTATCTATTGCGACGCCTCGCGACAAGGACTAGATTGCATACTCATGCAAGGTCGTCATGTAATTTCCTATGATTCACGGTAGTTACACCCACATCAGGAAAACTATCCCACACATGATCTAGAGCTTGCAGCTGTGGTCCATGCACTCAAAACCTGGCGACATTACCTTCTCGGTAATCGTTGCGAGATCTTCACCGATCACCAAAGTCTGAAATATATCTTCAACCAACCAGATTTTAATCTCAGGCAAAGACGTTGGGTCGAGTTGATCTCAGATTACGACTTAGGAATAACTTACACCCCGGGAAAAGCCAATGTTATGGCTGATGCACTAAGTCATAAATCTTATTGTAACAACCTGATGTTACAACAAGGTCAACCACTTCTCCATAAGGAATTTTGGAAGCTTAACCTTCACATTGTTCCTCAAGGATTCCTATCTACCTTGGTAGGAAAACCTACCCTTACGGATCAAATCATAGCTCCCTAGAAGCGTGACAAGGGTATATCCCGCATCCAAGAGAAAATTGCTAGCGGAGCTGTAAATGTTTCTCTATGGATGAGCGAGGTGTTGTTTCCTTTGAGAATCATTTGGTGGTTCCCAAGAAACAACAACTACGACAATTGATCCTTAAGGAAGCTCATGATTCTCCTCTCACAATTCATCCCGGTAGTACCAAGATGTATCAGGATCTACGCCAGAGGTTCTTGTCGACTAGGATGAAGAGAGAAATCTTTCAATATATTGCAAATTGCGATGTCTGTCGTCGTGTTAAAGGAGAGCATCAACGGCCTGCTGGCACCCTTCAACCTTTAGCTATTCCTGAATGGAAATGGGATAAAATCGGTATGGACTTAATCACCGGGTTTCCCAGGACCAAGAGAGGGAATAATGCTATTTTCTTTGTCATCGATCGTCTTTCCAAAGTAGCCCACTTCCTACCTATACGAGAGAGTATAACCACTAGCCAGCTAGCAGACCTGTATATCTCTCGAATAGTGTCTCTTCATCGATCGTCTTTCCAAAGTAAGACCGTGGAAGTCTCTTAACCACTCGATTTTGGGAAAGTTTCCAAAATGCTATGGGGACTCGTCTCTCCTTTAGCACCGCCTTCCACCCTCAATCTAATGGTCAAGTAGACCACGTCAATCAAATTCTGGAAGATATGCTCCGAGCTTATATTATCTCACTCGGAATGGATTGGGAGAAATGCCTTCCATTTGCCAAATTTGCTTATAACAATAGATATCAATCTAGCTTGGGCAAAGCCCCTTTTGAAGTTCTCTATGGACGAAGGTGTCGAACGCCTCTTAACTGGTCAGAAACCGGGGAAAGACAATTCTTTGGCCTGGATATGATCCAGGAAGTAGAAGAGCAAGTCCGCATTGTTCGTGAAAAGTTGAAAACAGCCCAATCCTGTCAAAAGAGCCAATATGATCATAAACATAAGGCCATGAATTTTGATGTCGACGACAAGTCTTACCTTCGGGTTACTCCTCTGAAGGGAACCCATCGACTCGGTATCAAACGCAAATTGGCTCCTTGTTACATTGGTCCCTTTCGCATTCTTGCCAAACGAGGAGAAGTTGCCTACCAATTGGAACAACCTCCGCATCTTTCCAGAGTTCATGATGTCTTCCACATTTCTCAACTCAGGCGTTGCTTCTCGGATCCTATCCATGGAGTGGACCACGAAACGCTCGATCTCCAAGATAATCTCACATACCGGGAATATCCCATTCGTATCCTTGATCAAGCCGAGCGTACCACTCGACGCCATAACATCAAGTTTCTCAAGGTTCAATGGTCACACCATTCTGAGAAAGAAGCCACTTGGGAAAGGGAGGATCGTCTTCAACTTGAATACCCCACCTTCTTTCTGATGGACCCTGAATCTCGGGACAAGATTTCTCTGAGTGGGGGTGAGTTGTCACACCCTAGCTAGTTCATGCATTAGAGTGCTTGCATCATGTTTAACTTTATCATAAACTTGGAAATGGGGATGACAGAACCCCCAGCACCCCCCTAAAATCAACTAGGGTTTACGAAAAAAATTCAATGAACCTGAAATGCCCTTCTAAAATGTTCATCATCTTTGCCTTGGTCCTAAACCTCTGACAAAAATGGTGCACAATTTTCTAGGTCACCCTAAGGTCACTGGATTAAATCATTAGTTATTTGAATTTGGGCATTTAAATGCTCAAACAATCGTAAACTGAAATGTTCCATGTTGGATTTATTCCAAAAGTGGCCATGAGCAGTTTGGTGATTTTTGAATGTGTCTAGCTATTTTTAGAAATGCCACAAACTTACAGAAATAAAACAAAACAGAAAATAAAAGAAAGAGGCTTACCTGGCCAACCTACCTGGCAGGCCCACCTGGCAGCCCAGCACTGTGCTGGCCCGTGCCAGTCAGCTGCTTCTTCCCTGCCACGCAAGCAGGAGGTGGCGCCGGCCGCAAGATCTCGCCACGACGCCATCTGCTTGCTGCTTCGCCCTTGGACACTCTGGTCGACCTCCACGTCACCCCCTCGACCACCTAGACACGCCACTCTCCCCCTGCTCCTCTCTCTCGCTCTTCCCCCACCATGGCCGACGCTACCGCGCTCGCGCCAACATGAAAACCGTAGCCATCATTTGTAACACCCTCAATGCGGCTATATCTCCCACGTGTCGAAGCACGACTTAGAGGCATGACCGCATTGAAAGATATGTCGCAAGTGAGGTAATCTTCACACAACCCATGTAATACATAAGGGAAAGAGATACATAGTTGGCTTACAATCGCCACTTCACAAAATTACATGAATAAAGCATTACGTCATCCAGATAAAATCATGGTCCGACTACGGAACCAAAATAAAGAAGACTACCCCAAATGCTACACAGATCCGACTACGGAACCAAAATAAAGAAGACTACCCCAAATGCTACCAAAATAAAGAAGACTACCCCAACTGGGCTCCACTACTGATCAACTAGAACGAAACAACATAACAGACAAAATCTTCATCGAGCTCCTCCTTGAGCTTGGTTGAGTCACCTGCACGGTATCATCGGCACCTGCAAACTGGTTTTGGAAGTATCTGTTAGTCACAGGGACTCACCAATCTCACACCGTCGCGATCAAGACTATTTAAGCTTATAGGTAAGGTAATGGTATGAGGTGGAGCTGCAGGAAGCGACTAGCATATATGGTGGCTAACATACGCAAATGAGAGCGAGAAGAGAAGGCAAAGCACGGTCGAACAACTATGATCAAGAAGTGATCCTAGAACAACCTACGTCAAGCATTACTCCAACACCGTGTTCACTTCCCGGACTCCGCCGGAAAGAGACCATCACGGTTATACACACGGTTGATGCATTTTAATTAAGTTAAACTTCAAGTTTTCTACAACCGGACATTAACAAATTCCCATATGCCCATAACCGCGGGCACGGCTTACGAAAGTTCAAATCCCTGCAGGGGTGTCCCAACTTAGCCCATCACAAGCTCTCACGGTCAACGAAGGATATTCCTTCTAGCGGGAAGACCCGATCAGACTCGGAATCCCGGTTACAAGACATCCTCGACAATGGTAAAACAAGTCCAGCAACACCGCCCGAATGTGACAAAAAATCCCGATAGGAGCTGCACATATCTCGTTCTCAGGGCACACTCAAATAGGTCAAGCTACGAGTAAAACCAGCCCTCGAGTTTCCCAGAGGTGGCCCCGGAGGCTGCCTGTTTCGGACCAACACTTAGAAAAGCACTGGCCCGGGGGGGTTAAAATAAAGATTACCCTTGGGTCCGCGAAACCCAAGGGAAAAAGGCTAGGTGGCGAATGGTAAAACCAATGTTGGGCATTGCGGGAGGAGTTTAATTCAAGGCGAACTGTCAAGGGGTTCCCATTATAACCCAACTGCGTAAGGAACGCAAAATCCGGGAACATAACACCGATATGACGGAAACTAGGGCGGCAAGAGTGGAACAAAACACCATGCATAAGGCCGAGCCTTCCACCCTTCACCAAGTATATAGATGCATTAATTAAATAAGATATATTGTGATATCCCAACAAGTAAACATGTTCCCACAAGGAACAACATCTCCATGTTCCCACAAGGAACAAACTTCAATCTCACCTGCAAATAACAACGCTATAAGAGGGGCTGAGAAAAGCGGTAACATAGCCAAACAACGGTTTGCTGGGACAAGGTGAGTTAGAGGCTTGGTTCAACAATATGGGAGGCATGATAAGCAAGTGGTAGGTATCGCAGCATAGGCATAGCAAAAGAGCGAGCATCTAGCAAGCAAATATAGAAGTGATTTCGAGGGTATGGTCATCTTGCCTGAGATCCCGCAAGGAAGAAGAACGAGTCCATGAAGAAGTCAAACGGTCGTAGTCGAACAGTTCCTCACAACACGACGTTATCGGAACCAACCCGAAGAAACAACACCGGAAAGGAGCAAACAACATAGTAAACAACCAACACATGACCATGGCATGATGCACAACCAAGTATGATGCATGTCCGGTTTAATGAAGCATGGCATGGCAAAGTGCACAAGCAATCCTACAAATTAAGTGGAGCTCAATATGCAACGAGTGGCATATTGACGAAACACCACATTCAAGTTATTTAGTTCGATCTCGTCTATGTACCCAACAAGATTAAATGTTGTTAGCATGGCAAGAGGGTGAAGCAAAGAAACTATCTATCTAGGCAAGTTTAAATGAGGCCGGAACAACAAAACAACAAGTCCGGAAAATCCTCATGTGCATCTATTAGGTTTGGTACTGTTCTGCCCTAAACCATATTTTATAGTTTTTAAACATGCAAGGAGATGCCACCATGTTAAACTATGCATTTTTCTACCCCATCTACATATAAAGTTTGTTAGGTTTGGAGCTACGGTTATTTAGTTATGAATTAAAGCATTTTAGCATGACATAGGAGAAAATTTAAAAAAACAACATTTCAAACATTTCAAACATGCATGAAAGTGGCATATTATGAAACTAGATGAAATTCTAAACATTTTACATATAAAGTTTGTCTTAATCCGATGCACGGTTAATTAGTTAGGATATGCATGAAGTGCAAGGGTGTTTCTGCAAAAACTGACGGTCTCTGGAAAAATTGCTAAATTCGTCCCGATGGAAAAAAATACTATATGGGCCGGATCCGAGACGGATTGGGCTAAACAGGCATGGTTGCAGAAAAGTAAAAATTGCACACGGGCCGGGGATAGAGCTGGGCCGGGGCTCACCTAGCGGGGCTCGGCCCAGGTCGGTGGTGGATCCGGTCGGCGGGATCTGCGCCGTGGGGAAGCCCACGTGGCTGGTGGCGCTAGACATGGGGCCCACATGGGGAGGCACTGCAAGCGGGCGAGCTCGTCCCTGGCTCTGCGAAGAAGACGACGGCGGTGGATGGAAGAACTCCGGCGAGATCTGGGACTCCAGTGACATGGGAAGACGGCGGGTGTAAGTGCATCTAGTGCCACCCCTAGTTGGTTTTGGCGTATTGACGACAAACCTAGTTGAGGGACTAATGTGTTTGTGAGAATTGCAGGACAACACAGGTAGAAGTCCCTTATTGATTCAGTTTTCCTACCAGAGATGACCCCTAAAAATATTTGAAGACATTGATGTCAAAGGTGGTATATGAAGATATTCACATCGAAGACTATGACAAGAGAAGACATCGCATGAAGCCTATGGAGCTCGAAGACTAAGATCTTTCGTAGTTCTTTTTCTTCTTTGTTGAGTCATAGTAACCACCTACTGTTAAGTGGGGTCCAAGAAAACCAGTCAAAATGACTGAAGTAATGCTTAACCAAAACCTATGTCTTCGAGTGAAGACTATGAGAGCGAATCTTGTCCAGGGTCGGACAAGTCAGCTTTGCTTGTAGCCCAAGTAAAGTTGCCGTGTGAGTTTGAAATCTGACCGTTGGAACACGTGTGAGTTCCTTAGTGACCCAGGGTCATTTCGGAGAAATCAGGTCGGGTTGCCTAGTGGCTATAAATAGCCCACCCCCTACAACCATAAACGGTTGGCTGCTCAGAGTTAGTGTACGGATTTTGTCGTTTGAGAGCAACCCACCTCGAAGCCTTTGAGAGAGAATTCCTTGCAAGGATAAAGCCCTAACCACCCAGAGCCAAAGAGAGTTAGGCATCACTTAAGTCTTCTTATCTGTGTGATCTGAAGACTTATTACACTTGAGGACTATGAATCCTCCAGCCGGTTAGGCGTCGCGTTCTGAGCATCCAAGAGACATCGTGGATCGCCAGTGAACAAAGTCTGTGAAGGTTTGGGAGTCTACCTTGAAGACTTACCAGAGTGATTGGGCGAGGTATGTGTGACCTTAGCTCAAGGGGAATACGGTGAGGACTGGGTGTCCTGAGCTGCGTGTTTAGGACTGGGTGTCCGGGACTGTGTGTCCTCAGGTTTAAATACCTAGCCGCCCTAACCAGACGTACAGTTGTCACAGCAACTGGAACTGGTCCAACAAATCATTGTCTTCAACGAGTCACTGGTTTCATCCTTCCCTTTACTTACTGTTGGTCCTTGTGAAGTCATTGTATGATTGCACTATCTTTTGTCTTCACTGAGTGACTGCGTGTTCTGTTTGGCTTCATAATATCTTCCTACCTGATCCTTACTACCTAGCTGCTATTAGTCATTGTGCTTTCACTTTATTGAATACTTGACTATGGTTTGCCTAGTGTAGTCTACCTTCCGCTGCATGGTAATAGGTTTATTTCTATCGTTTGTCTTCGAAACTTCCACGTTTTGAAGACTTTCATAAAAATCACCTATTCACCCCCTCTCTAGTCGATATAACGCACTTTCAGCGGGAATGGGTAGATCCGGTCCCTGGGCACCGGATCCGGCCGGAGGTGGACGAGGACGAAGAGGGGCGGCACGGATCCGAGCGCAGGAACGATGGGGGTCGCGAGATCCGGCGAACTCCATGCGGCGTCGCGACGAGGCTCCGGGGTCCTGCGGAACATGGGGAGAGAGAGCTCTGAGAGAGGAAGAGGAAGAAGCAGAGGCAGGGGAATGAGAGAGGAGCTGGTGTGGGGATTCAGCCTGGTGGCCGCCGGGGGCGAGGCGCTGGTCGCCTGCAGGGATCGGGCGCGGGCAGAGCGAAGGTGGAGCTCAGGGCGCAGGGGAGTTGCGGGCGTGCAGCGGCGGCTCGGGCCCACTTCGGCCAAGAGGCGGGCCGCGGATGGGCTAGGCGGGCCACGGCAAAGTGGGGGCACTGGGAAGCGACGTGGCGCGCTGGGGTTGGCTGCAGGGCGCCGGGAGGCGAAGTGTCACGCCCGGATTGGTCCGGGACGCGGCGGCGGCGGCGACAAGTGGCGGAGGTGGAGTGGAGCGGCGCTGAATCCAAGGAGGAGGGGGGTTGGCTACGGCAGGAGGTAGGGGAAGGGGTCTAGGTTGCCCAAAATGGACTAGGGGTGTCCATATATAGCAAATTTGCTAGGGTTTGGGGGTTAGGAGTGGTTTTCGAGCCGTACGATGACGATCATGCGGCTTCGGACAAAGGGGGGACTAGGTGGGCTGTGAAGAGAGGCCTCGGGCTGAGAGGAGAGAAGAGAAGTGTGGCCCGGCGACTGTTCCGGAGACCGAAACGTCCGGCGAAAATACCGGCAACGGTGCCGCTATAAATTTAACGGTTGGGCTATCAAACGAACTCCGAATGCGATGAAACTTGATAGGCGGTCTATCTACACTATAATAAGACCACACGCCAACTTTCAACCCAATCCGAGAATACATTTCGGCCACTTATAAAATACTAATTCGGAGGTGCCGCGGGCGCGTGCAAGTGTGTCTGGGCTCAGAACGGACAATGGATGGAACGAGGAGACCGGGACGGATGCAAGTTTTGAAAACATGATGATGCAATGCACATGATGACAAGGAAAGATGCAACACGCAAGCGAATGACCATCGGAACAACGTGTGGATCCGGTCGGTGGTGGATCCGGTCGGCGGGATCTGCGCCGTGGGGAAGCCCACGTGGCCGGTGGTGCTGGAGATGGGGCCCACATGGGGAGGCGCTGCAAGCGGGCTAGCTCGTCCCTGGCTCTGCGAAGAAGACAACGGCGGTGGATGGAAGAACTCCGGCGGGATCTGGGACTCCAGTGACATGGGAAGACGGCGGGAATGGGCAGATCCGGTCCCTGGGCACCGGATCAGGCCGGAGGTGGACGAGGACGGCGAGGGGCGGCACGGATCCGAGCGCAGGAATGAGGGGGTCGCACGATCCGGCGAACTCCATGCGGCGGCGCGACGAGGCTCTGGGGTCCTGCGTAACATGGGGAGAGCGAGCTCTGAGAGAGGAAGAGGAAGAAGCAGAGGCAGGGGAAGGAGAGAGGAGCAGGTGTCGGGATTCAGTCTGGTGGTCGCCGGCGGTGAGGCGCTGGTCGCCTGCGGGGATCGGGCGCGGGCAGAGCGAAGGTGGAGCTCAGGGCGCGGGGGAGTTGCGGGCGTGCAGCGGCGGCTCAGGCCCGCTTCAGCCCAGGGGCGGGCCGCGGATGGGCCAGGCAGGCCGCGGTGAACTGGGGGCACTAGGGAGGCGACGTGGCGCGCTAGGCTTGGCTGCAGGGCGCCGGGAGGCGATGTGTCGCGCCCGGATTGGTCCGAGATGCGGCAGCGACGCCGACATGTGGCGGAGGTGGAGTGGGGCGGTGCTGAATCCGAGGAGGAGGGGGGTTGGCTGCGGCAGGAGGTAGGGGAAGGGGTCTAGATTGCCCAAAATGGATTAGGGGTGTCCATATATAGAAAATTTGCTAGGGTTTGGGGGTTAGGAGGGGTTTTCGAGCCATACAATCGCGATCATGCGGCTTCAGACAGAGGGTGGACTAGGTGGGCTGTGAAGAGAGGCCTCGGGCTGAGAGGAGAGAAGAGAAGTGAGGCCCAGCGACTGTTCCGAAGACCGAAACGTCCAGTGAAAATACCGACAACGGTGCCGCTATAAATTTAATGGTTGGGCTATCAAACGAACTCCAAATGCGATGAAACTTGACAGGCAGTCTATCTACACTATAAGGCCCCTCCCAATGCTCCACCTTGTACGGGTGCTAAGCATGCCATGTAGACGAAAAATCTGATGTGGCAAGGCAATTAAGAGGAGAGAGATGGGTTTGGTGACCCCAGGAAGAACCAATGCCAAGCGCGCGAACCTAGGAAAAACATTTAAATGAAGCAAACTCACCAATGCATGAGGGGGTTTAGTAGCTAAATTATTAAATGAAGGGAGCTTAGCTACAAGAAGCTAAGCACCTATGCATTGGGGAGTTTGGTTGCTAAGCTATTTAATATGCTTAGCACCCCATCTAAGTACCGGTCCATTGGGAGCAGCCTAATAAGACCACACGCCAACTTTCAACCCAATCCGAGAACATTTTTCGGCCAATTATAAAATACTAATTCTGAGGTGCCGCGGGCGCGTGCAAGTGTGTCTGGGCTTAGAACGAACAACAGATGGAATGAGGAGACTGGGACGGATGCAAGTTTTGAAAACATGATGATGCAATGCACATGATGACAAGGCAAGATGCAACATGCAAGCGAATGACATGACAACGACAGCGAATAACTGGCAGACACCTGGCGCAACGGCCTCGGGGCGTTACATCGTTGCCTCCTCGCTGTCTCGCTGTGTCCAGCAGCTCCGTCGTCGTCCTCTCCATCGAGCAGGCCGAGCCCCGAGAGCTTGCTTGCCCTGAAGCCACTGTATCAACCTCTCCTGACTCCGCCACCGCCGGAGATCCCCTTCGCCGTCACAGCTGCAGCAGCTCGTCCCCAACCACGCCGCCTAGCTCATTGTGTTCCCCGTGAGCTTCTGCCTCTCCCCATCCTCTCCGTTTGCTCTGTCGTGCACCACCGCGACCACACCAAGCTCGCCTGCACCGGCCGCCACCTCTGAACGTCGCCGTCGTGGCCACAACCCCATTGGCTCGAAACCCAGCACGCCACCGCACTAACCGCATCCCCAGGTGCCCGTAGCACCACTCCACGCACCTCTCTATGCCCCATAGCGATGAGCCCGAGCTCACCCGAGCTCCGACGTCCTCCAAGGTCGTCGCCGGCATCATTTTCGGCGACCCTACGCTCCACCGCCACCACCAATCAACGCAGCTCACTCCCCGCATCACGTAGATGGCCTCTGATGTCCATTTGGTCGCCGGAGGAGGAAACACGCACCTCTCCGCCGTCCCTGGCCTTGGCGGCGACGAGCCCCGGGTTAACTCCCACGAGTTTGACCCGGTTAACCCCAGTTTGACCCCCCTGGATCAATGACAGGTGGGACCCCGCCCTGCTAATTAACCTAGGTTTAGGACTAACTAAAATTAGTTAGTCTAATGACACTGACAAGCGGGACCCACTGGTCAGGTTTGACCTGGACCGTCCCCGTTGACTGCCGACGTCACCCTGACGCAATGTTGAGGGTTTCATGCAATGCTGAGGGTTTCATTTACTGGATTTATTCTTATACAGGAAATTCCGAAAAATATTATAAACTTCAAAAATTCATAGAAATTAATCTGTAGCTCCAAATGCAAAGATTTGTATATGAAAATTGATCAGAAAAATAAAATCTTTCCATTTGTGATGGTTTCATGCATGTCAGAATACATTAACGTTGCTGTTTAAGTGAAACAAGCTAATGCATTAATATGACTTCATATCATGGGCTTTCATTTAAATATTTGATTCAAATGGACTCAAACCAACCTGTTTTAGAATGCATTAGCCAAAACACAGCATATTGCCATGTCATAGCATGCATCATATTGTTGCATATTGCCATGTGATTTTTGTGTTCCGATGTGTCTTCCGTGGTAGGTTCTGCCTCCGAGGATACCCACGAATATCCGACTGAAGGACAGTATCCTACTACCACTCCATCAGGCAAGCAGCCCCATTGATCATGTCGATACAATCCCATATTCTTGCTCCTGCTCTCGTTTACTGCATTGAAGACAACACCGTTTCAACCTGATGTGTGTTGCGGTAGTTGAACCCATTTCCTCTGCATGACCTATCATTGCCATAGTAACTAGATGAAACCCACTAGCATCTGTAGGAGTTGATTGAGCCATGTCTGTGTTTCCTACCTTGCTATTCCTGCTATGCTTAGAGTCGTGTAAGGTCTGGTTCATCTGGGTGATGGGCTAGAGTTAAATGATTATGTCAGTAATGTGAGTGATGTCTTGAACATGTTTTGGTAAAGGTATCGATGAGAGTCCATGTAGGAGTACATGGTGGGTTGTTTCATTGGAACCGTCCTTAAGCACTGAGATCTGTATGTGTGATTTAAGATTCAGCGTAGTGCTGACCCTAGGGGTGGGCTATGATGCGGTAGATACACCGTGACCGGGTATGCCGGGCGCCCGTTTTGTGTTTCGGAACCCTATACACATTGTTTGGGGCTGTGAGCGAAAACCCGGCCGGATCTCCTCGCAGATAGAACCCGAATAGGCGATAAACGTGGACTAGAGACTTGTGTGGTTAGTTAGGTTGTGGTCTACACCCACGTCGGCTTTCGCTTGAAGTCTCCCGAGCACATGTCGTGTGCAGACGCTAAGTGGTGGAAACATGTATGAAGAAGTACACCCCTGCAGGGTTAACATAATCTATTCGAATAGCCGCGTCTGCGGTAAAGGACTAGTTGGTTGCCTATACAGTTCATAGACAAGTGAACGTGGATACTCTAAAATGCGCAAGATAAGCATGAGTGCTATGGATAGTGTTCTAGTAGGGAGACGGGAGCGGATCCATAGTGGTGTATTGATTGGTGATTATGTGGACTCATGTGCGCCACCTCAAAAGAGTTACTTGCAATCGTAGTACAGGATAGCCACTGAGACAAAGCTGGCTTGCTGCAGTTAAACTCCACCACCCCCCTTTGTTGTTACTGATGCATATGTAGATAGTTCTGATGTAAGTCTTGTTGGGTACATTGTTACTCACGTTTTCTTAATTTATGTTTTTGTAGAGAGACATAAGTCTCGCTAGTAGTTCCATGTGGACTTCGATGTTTAAATTGTTACCTCAGCTACGATCTTGTGCCCTCGACAGGGTCTTGTAGACAGTTAGGCTTCTCAGCCTTTTTGATTTGTAGTTGTCTGTACTTAGTCAAGTTAAGCTTCAGCATCTGCTTGTTGCTTGTATGACTTGAATGCTGGATCATAAGAGCCGTGTTTGTAATATCTGACCCTTCGGAGCCTAATGAATAAATACTTTGAGTCATACAGTTTTGTTGTGATGCCATGTTGTATTTACACATATCGAGCATATTGTGTGTATGATTGAAATGCTTGGTATGTGTGGGATCCGACAACCTAGTTGAAGATCCTTGGTAGCCTCTCTTATGGGGAAATGTAGTATGGTGCTTCCACTGAGCCATGGTAGTCTGCTACAGGCCGGTTTACCTAAGTCCTGCTAGCCCAGTTACTACTGCTCCAGAACAACCAGACTGGCCGACATGTGTCCCACTTCGTTCCCGTGTCTTTCCCTTCGGGGAAATGTCACGCGGTGACTTCCGGAGTCCTACTAGCCTACTATAGCCCGTGTTCCCGGAGTCCTGTTAGCCCCGCTTCTACACCCTAGATTCACTCGCTAATGACCGACACATTTGTTGTTCGGTCATGTATGCCTGTCCCTGTAAGGTAGTGCCACTTTGGGTTCACGACTAGTCATGTCGGCCCGGGTTCTCTGTCATATGGATGCTAGCGACACTATCTTATACGTGAGCGAAAATGCGCAAATGGTCCTGGCACAGGTAAGGTGGCACCCGTGGGAATACCGTCCATGAGGCCGCAAAGTGATATGATGTGTTACATGCTAGATCGGTGTGACCTAGGATCGGGGTCCCGACAGCTTTGCTCTGATACCAAAGCTGTCAGGACCCTGATCCTTATCCACATTGATCAACTAGGTTGTCGGATCCCACACATACCAAGGATTTCAATCATACACACAATATGCTCGCTATGTTTAAATACAACATTGCATCACAGCAAAACACTATGACTCAAAGTATTTATTCATTAGGCTCCGAGGAGCGAGATATTACAAACATGGGTTTCATGACCCAGCATTCAGAGCATACAAGTCAAAGCACATGCGGAAGCTTAACATGTCTGAGTACAGACATCTACAAATGAAAAGGCTGAGAAATCTGACTATCTACAAGACCCTACCGAGGGCACAAGATCATAGCTTAGGTAACAAGCTAAATGTCGAAGTCCACGCAGAACTACTAGCGAGACTGAAGTCTCTCTACAAAAATATAAATTAAGAAAACATGAGTACAAATGTTCCCAGCAAGACTTACATCAGAACTAGCTACATATGCATCGGTGTCAAGAAAGGGGTGGTGGAGTTTGACTGCAGCAAGCCGGCTTTAACTCGGTGGCTATCCTAAACTACGACTGCAAGTAACTCTTTTGAAGCGGCGCACACGAGTCCACATATTCACCATATCAATACACCACTATGGATCCGCTCCCGTCTCCCTACGAGAACACCATCCATAACACTCATGCTTATCTTGCGCATTTTAGATTATCCACTTTCACTTGTCTATGAACTGTACACACAACCAAGTAGTCCTTTACTACGGACGCGGCTATTCGAATAGACGATGTTACGATGTTAACCCTGCAGGGGTGTATTCTTCATACATGTTTCCACCACTTAGCGTCTGCACACAGCATGTGCTAGACAGACTTCAAGCGAAAGCCGACGTGGGTCTAGACCACGACTTAACTAACCACACAAGTCTCTAGTCCAGGTTTATCGCCTATTCGGGTTCCATCCGTGAGGAGATCCAGCCGGGGTTTCGCTCACAGCCCCAAACGATGTGTATAGGGTTCCGAGACACCAAACGGGCGCCCGACATACCCGGCCACGGTGTATCTAACGCATCATAGCCCACCCCTAGGGTCAGCGCTACACACGACCTCCAACACATTTCCTACAAACACCGAAAACTAGTTGCAACTCCTGGACAGAGGACAGGGCGGTTAATAAGTCGAGCGGGGTCATATTTCAAGGACCAATGCATGGTAGTTGCTGAATCTTAAATCACACATACAGATCTCAGTGATTAAGGACGGTTCCAATGACACAACCCACCATGTACACCTACATGGCTTCTCATAGATACCTTTACCAAATCGTGTTCAATAGATCACTCACATTACCGACATAATCATTTCAATCTAGCCCATCATCCAAATGAACCAGACCTGACACGACTCTAAGCATAGCAGGCATAGCAAGGTAGGAAACACAGACATGGCTCAATCAACTCCTACACATGCTCGTGCGTTTCATCTAGTTACTGTGGCAATGACTGGTCATGCAGAGCAAATGGATTCAACTACCGCAGCACACAACAGTTTGAAATGTTGTTGTCTTAAATGTAGTAAATGAGAGCATGGGCGAGAACATGGGATTGTATCGATATGATCAATGGGGCTGCTTGCCTGCTGGAGTGGTAGTAGGATACTGCCCTTCAGTCGGATATTCGTGGGTATCCTCGGAGGCAGAACCTACCACGGAAGACACATCGGAACATAATCATCACATGGCAATATGCAACAATATGATGGATGCTATGACATGGCAATATGTGTGAGTTTTGGCTAATGCATTCTAAAACAGGTTGGTTTGAGTCCATTTGAATGAAAGATTTAAATGAAAGCCCATGATATGAAGTCATATTAATGCATTAGCTTGTCTCACTTAAACAGCAAGGTTAATGCGTTCTCACATGCATGAAACCATTACATATGGGAACATTGTATTTTTCTGCTGAATTTTCATATATAAATCTTTGCATTTGGAACTACAGATTAATTTCTATGAATTTTTGAAGTTTATAATATTTTCTGGAATTTCTTGTATAAGAATGAACCCAGTAAATGATTTATTGCGTCACGGTAACGTCGGCAGTCAACAGGGATGGTCCAGGTCAAACCTGACCAGTGGGTCCCGCGTGTTAGTGTCATTAGACTAACTAATTTTAGTTAGTCATAATCCTAGGTTAACTAGAAGGGCGGGGCCCCACCTGTCATTGACCTAGGGGGGATCAAACTGTGGTCAACTATAACAGCCTGGATTTTTGCCCTTTTCTTTTTCCTTTAATTTTCTTGGATTTCATGTTTTGTTTTGCTTTTCCGTGGCTATGTGGTTCTGAAACTTGGGAAGATCATGTCTTCCTAGGTTTTATAGTGACCCTCTTCATCATCCCAAGATCATGTCATTTCCATCCTTGACCTAACCCAAAATTCTTTTGTTGGGAATATTCCTTTTCTGATAAAGGAATAACCCTTTAAAACCCTAGGTTGTGAAGCAACCTATATTTCTGTCACTCCTAAAATTCCCAAATAATTCTCATAAAATGTTTGGGTCCTATCTTTCTCAAATATGGCAAAATATTTCATTCCCATGTTCAAACATAATCCTCCAATAATTCTTTTCCTATTCTGTCCTAAATGGCACTTTGTAAAGGAAGTGTTATTTATATTTGCCCATTTGAACCTAAACATCTTGGAAATCTTTTCCTGTCCATATCATTGGCTCATGCCAAAATTCAACTCACTTTGCCTAGTAAATATTCCTGAGCAATTTTTCAAAGTTCCTGTCTAAGGGAAGTGATTGTGAAGGAAGTACAAGATAGGCATATCCAAATTAGTTGAAATTTTGCAAGGTCCTTTATATGATCAAATCATGACTCTCAACCAAAAATGAGCTCATGTAACTCCTCTATGTGAGCCCAGCCCCAAATCTTAGTTTTTGGTCAGATTTTCAGTTTATGAAGCAACTATATTTTATATTGCTTCAATTGATTTGAAAATTTACGAGGACATGCTTCTACCTATAAAAACTTCCTCCACCAAGTTTTACCTTCATTGGTTAATCCAATTGCCCTGTGTAATTTTTCCAAGTTTTTGTCCAGAATGAAGCTTTGTTAAGCAAGTGGCACTTTGGTATTTCCAAATTGCATGAATTTTTACAGCAGCTTCATACCATCATATAACCCCTCTCTGCCAAATTTCAGCTCATGAAAATCAAGTATGTGAGTGCATCATCCAAATCCCCAATTCTGGCCAGTATTGCACTTTCTACAGCAACCCTCATCTTAACACCTCCTCCTAGTCTGATTTTTGGTGATCATCATCATCTTAGTATGTGATCATCCTCAGACAAACTAGTTACCATGTTACAGAGCTGGTTTAACCACAGCAAGTTACAAACACATTCTTACTGATTTACTTTTGGAGCTAAGTGCAAATGTCTTCTTTGCGCCTGGACCGATATATTTCCTCATTTTGACTGAGGGCACCAAGGTCTATCTACTGGACATGGTTGGCCACGCCAAAGAGCGCCTCTTGCGCCAGTGCGCGTGGTGATCACGCTGGCGTCATGGCTGCAGGCGTGCTCTGGCTTGTTCCGGCCACTATGCTCGTCCCCTGCCTCCTCGTCTCGACCTCAAACCTTGTCCACGAGCTCGCCCGTGCTCGACTGCGTCGCCCTGCATCGCTGCCTCGTCATGGTTCGCCATTAATGCGCCACTAGAACAGTTCCCGTGCCATGCCCCTGACCTCCATTAGAGCACTGCTCAAGCTCGCTTGTGAGCTCCAGAGCCTTCACCTCGGCTATATAAGGAGTTCCCGAGTACCTCCGCACGTCACCAGCCTCTTCCCAAGACTCCTCGCCCACCAGAGTCCTCGGCCCTCTCCTCTTTTCACAGGAGTTCGCCTCGGCTGCTGCGGTTCCTCCTTGGTCTCGTCTAGCTCGAGCCTCCTCCTCTCCTCTTGTGTTGTCCACTAGCTTCCCCGCATCCTTGAGCATCGCCCAAACCCCTTTCCCCTCGTCGAAGAGCCCCGGGGCCGCATCTCTCAAGTCCTGCCGCCGCCTCCACCGTTCGGCCAACTCGTCGTCTGGGCCATCCAATGCTCCTCTCTCCTCCCGTCGCCACTATAGTCTCCCCCATCGTCCCCGCGAGTCACCCCGCCCACTCTCCCTAGCCTCCTCGTCGCCGGAGTGCTCCCCCCTCCAAGTAAAAGGCCTCCAGAGCCCGTTCCGTTCCTCCATTACCACGGTCACTCCGCTCCTCCCCGCCGCCCCCTCTGCTTGGGGATGGGTGCGGCGCGGTCCCATGATCCCGTCGGTGGTCACCGCACGGCCTGAGGTGGCCTGAGCCGGCCGCCACGTTGCCAGCAGCGCGGCCCCTCCCCTGCATCTTCTGTCCTGCACGGGGGAGCAGCGGGAGGAAGAACACGAGCGTGGCTCGGCCCCTCACCTACGCGCGGGACCCCGCCTCTGCCACGTCACGTAAGTGACAACGTATTTTCCAAGAAATATGTTTCCTTATTTTGAAGGCGTATTTCCATCTTCTTTTGCTCGAAATACGTTTTCTCTTCAGGAAAACGTATTTCCTCTACTGCAACCCAGAAGGCGTTTTCTCCTTTCTGAAAGCGTATTCTGATTTTGCGCCTCTGCCTTATCCACTCAGGGACCCGTTGGTGATAAAATTTTCACACAATGGTCCTTCTTCTTCCACGCCTCGTAACTCCGCAACCGTAACTCTGATTGAGGTGAAACCAACGCTCACTTCTTCGTATCGTCGAGATCTATCTTTTGGTAACATTTTCACTAGGTGCTTTCACAGTGAAAATGACCATTTTGCCCTTGCCACTAATCAGCCCCCTCCGAGAATGTACCGTCCGACGTGTCGTTCCGCGGCTTCACCGTGCTTCTTCCTGGAGTCTCCGTCACCCCAGGCAAACCACAATACCAATTTGCATGATAGTCATGCAGTAGCCATAGTTTTCAACTTGAATATTTATTAAATGCTTTCTTTCTTAAAAGATGGTTATAGTTGTTTCGGTAATGCTTATGGATTCATGCTTACTTTCTTGCTATGTTGTTATGCACCTAGTTGTCATGCCCTGCTAGTTGTTAGTATTCCTTTCATATGCTTATGCTTGATAGTAGTACATGTTGATGTTGGTAATGGTCTTCGATGCATGACTGTCGTCTGCCCCGAGTACTATTGTTATGCATGTTTCATTTGTGGGGACCCAGATCCTAAGTCACACCGATCTAGCATGTAACACTTCATATCACTTTGCGGCCTCACGCACAGTATTCCCACGGGTGCCACCTTACCTGGACCGGGACCGTTTGCGCCTTTTGGCACACGTATATGATAGTGTCGCTAGCATCCATATGACAGAGAACCCGGGCCGACATGACTAGTCGTGAACCCAAAGTGGCACTAACTTATAGGGACAGGCATACATGAATCAACCTCGAGCATGTCGGTCAACAGCATATGAATCCGGGTTGTAGCACTGGGCTAACAGGACTCCGGGAACCCGGGCTATAGCAGGCTAGGCAGGACTCCGGATGTCACCGTGTCACATTTCCCCGAAGGGACATACACAGGAACGAAATAAATCACATGCCGGCCAGTCAAGTATTCCAGAGCAGTAGTGCAGGACTCTGGTGAACCGGGCTGTAGCGGACTACTATGGCTCATGGAAGCACAAGACAACATTTCCCCATAAGAGAGGCTACCAGGGATAAACAACTAGGTTGTCGGATCCCACACATAGCAATACATGTTACACGTACGCATAACATGCAAGTATGTGATGTACAACATGGCATCACAACATAACTCAAACTCATATAGATAAAGGCCTAGAAGTGCCACATAGCACTCAATACAAATAGGGGTCTCATGACCCATCCTTCAGAGCATACAAGCAACGGAAGTATTACATGTCTGAGTACAGACAACTACAAAAGGAAAAGACTAAGAAGCCTGACTAAACACGACCCACCCAAGGGTACAAGATCGCAGCTGGGATACGAGCTACTCGTCGAAGTCACTAGTGTAACCAACTGCAAAACATAAATAAGCAAACGTGAGTACGAAGGTACTCAGCAAGTCTTACATCAGAACTATCTACATATGCAACATTATCAACAAAGGGGGTGGTGGAGTTTTAACAACAGCAAGCCAGCTTTGACTCAATGGCTAAACTATACTACGAGTATCAGAAACTTCTTTGAGGTGAGAAGACGCACACGAGTCCACATATTCACCATATCAATACTCCACTACGGATCCATTCCTGTCTCCCTACGAGAAGGCCATCCATAGCACTCATGCTTATCTTGCGTATTTTAGAGTATCCACTTCAAGTTGTCTATGTACTACATAAGTCCTCCAAGTTTCCATATCCGAGGAAAATGGCTATTCGAATAGATAATGTTGACCCTGCAGGGGTGTACTTCTTCACACACGCTCTCGCCACTTATAGCCCAGTACACGTCATGTACCTTGGCAACCTTCAAGCGGAAGCCGGGCGAGGGTGTCGGCCACGACCTGACTAACCACACGAGCCTCTCATCCAGATTTATCGCCTATTCGGGTTCCATTCGCAAGGAGATCCGGCCGGGTTGTCGCTCACGGCCCCAAACGATGTGTGCAGGGTTCCCAAGCCCACCATCTGGGTGTCACTTGGTACACCGTGCCATGGTGCCTAGTCTGTCCCAAGCCCGTCCCGTCAGACACTACCTGGTAGACAAGTAGCACTACCTACAAACGCCAAAAACTATTTGCAACTCCTGGACAGAGATCAAGTGGATTAATAAGCAAAGAGGGGCCGGATAATCGGAACCCAATGTGTGGTAGTAACTGGACTTGGATAACTAACACAGAACTCAGTGCTTAGGGACAGTTCCAATGGGACAACCCACCATGTACTCCTACATGGCCTCTCATCGCTACCTTTACCAAAACGTGTTCACACACTTAGCCTTTATCGGTAGGACATGTTCACCACTCTGATTCATTCCCGATGAATCAGACCTGACCCAACTCTAAGCATAGATGGCATAAAGAAAACAAGTATGGATGAGTAGGCACATCAAGGCTCAAGCAACTCCTACTCATGCTAGTGGTTTTCAACTATTTACTTTGGCAATGACAGGTCATGCAGAGCAATGGGTTCAACTACCACAATAGAAAGTAGCAGTTTGAATCGTTGTTGTCCTAATGCAGTATAAGGAGCAGGAGCGAGAGTGTGGGATTTATCGGAATTCTCAAGGGGGGTTGCTTGCCTGATAGAACGACGAAGGGGTACGGCTCCTCTGACAGGTACTCGGGAACACCTTCCGGAGTGGAACCTACCGAGAATAAATGGTGCCGGCGATCAACACACAAACAAATGCAACAAAATTATGCATGAACATGGCATGTGCAAATTCTAGTGTTTGGGCCAATGCAAGATGCTACCAAGTTGGTTGAAGCCCATTTGAATCAAAGATTCAAATGCAATTCAAAATGAAGCATTTAAAATGCCCATATTATGTTTTCACTTATACAGCATGTATAAGTTGGTTTTTCATGCATGTAACTGGTGTAAATGGATTCCTTGCATTTTTATGATAATTTTTCATATATAATTTATTTCATTCTGAGCAACGGTTCAATTTCTATGATTTTTAGAAGTTTTAGACATTTTCTGGAATTTTCTTATTATATAAAATCCAGAAAATGATGTACTGCGTTAGCATGACATAGCTGTGATGTCAGCAGGTCAACTGGGTCGGCCAGGTCAAACCTGACTTGTGGGACCCACAGGTCAGTGTCTCAGACTGGTTTGGTGGATGACAGGTGGGACCGTTTCATGTTGACTTGACCAAAGTAAGAGCTGACACGTGGGGCCCACACGTATTAGTACTAATCTTAACAGAAAAATAGACTAACCTAACTATGCTCGGGGACCCACATGTCATTGACACAGGCAATAACTAAACATGATTAGCACCTAACTAATGGTGCCACATCAGCCACCGGCGTTTAACCGGCAGCGACGATAGGCCGCGGCGGTGCCCGCGTCGGGTTTGCTCTACAGGCCACCGTTCGACGAGCGGTTTGTGGCTACGGGTTGCTGGCGCTTGCGCGCATCCAGTGGTGCCCTCAGCTTCGCCGGAGATGGCCCAGAACGACGACGGTGATGGCAAGTGCGGCAGCCGGCGTTCGGGCGTCGAACGAGTCAACGGTGCAGGGCATGGAAGGAGCCGCGGTTAGGCACGTTGGACTCATGGGGGTGTGGTGAGCTCAGTGGTAAGCTTGGACTCATGCTTGCACGGCCATAGCCGCGGTGGTGACATGGCCGGCGGCGAGGAGCAATCGGCTCCGATGGCCACTGTGGCTAGAAGGCGTGGACGAGCACGGGGAGAGAGGGGTAAGAGACAGGGGCTCACGGCGAATCCAACAGAGTCAACGGCGAGGCCGGGGAGGGTCTGGAGCTCACGAATCCACGCCGACGAGCTTCATTGGCCGACAATGAAAAAGATGGAGATGGCGTTGATGCAGAGCTTCCCGGGTCGCCTGGCTCGTTGAGGACGTAGCAGGCGGCGAGGCGGAGCTCTGGGGCAAGATGAGAGGCCCAGAGGGGCACGGTGGCTACGATGAACGGTGTCGGTGGCAACGAACGGGTTCGGGTCTGCTCGGGAGAGGGGCTAGAGGCCAGGGGAGAGAGCAGAGAGCGAAGGGAGAGTGAGAGAGAGTCGAGGGGGTCTTCATGGCATCTCCAGGGGTCGTGGGAGCAAGCAGGGAGGCAAGAGGTGGCGTGCGGCGGCCGTGCGCACGTCGGGCACGTGCTGTGCATCCGCCTGGCGGGAGGAAGAAGACCTCCCTGCCCCTGGTGGGCTGGGCCGGCCAGATGGGCTGCTAGGTGAGCGCCAGGTAAGGGCTTTCTCCCTCATGGAGCTATGTGAAGGTTAAGCTTACAGAATTCCTCATGGAGGGGTGGTTAACATTGTTGCAACATGAGGTTGTTGCAATAGGATTTACGACTTAAAGCATCAGCCATGACATTGGCTTTGCCTGGGGTGTAGGTGATTCCTAAGTCGTAATCCGAGATCAACTCCAACCAACATCTCTGTCCGAGATTCAGATCCGGTTCGGTGAAGATATACTTGAGACTCTCATGGTCAGTGTAGATTTCGCAACGGTTACCAAGAAGGTAATGTCGCCAAGTCTTAAGTGCATAGACTATGGCTGCAAGCTCTAGATCATGTGTAGGATAATTTTCCTCATGCGGATGCAACTGTCGAGATGCATAGGCAATCACATGACGATCCTGCATAAGAATGCAACCTAGTCCTAGACGCGAAGC
Organism: Triticum urartu; assembly: GCF_003073215.2. NCBI lineage: Eukaryota > Viridiplantae > Streptophyta > Magnoliopsida > Poales > Poaceae > Triticum > Triticum urartu. Next base: position 298,427,676 of record NC_053024.1, on the reverse strand, counting down.
GTCGCAATAGATAACAAAGTCTTTAGTGAAATCCGGTGGCACGAGTATGGGCGCAGAAGTCAGGCGTCTTTTCAGTTCCTGAAATCTGTGCTCACACTGTGGGGTCCACTCAAACCTTTTATCTTTCTTGAGAAGCTCCGTGAGGGGTTTGGCCACTTTGGAGAAGTTTTCAACGAAGCGGAGACAATAACTGGCTAGACCAAGGAAACTCCTAACTTGTTTGACCGTTTTGGGTGGAGTCCAATCGAGAACGGCTTTAACTCTCTCGGGATTGACAGCAATGCCCTTACCAGAGATCACGTGGCCCAAATAGGTCACTTCTGGCAACCAAAATTAACACTTGGAGAACTTGGCATAAAGGCGGTGCTCTCTGAGTTTTTCTAACACAAGTCTAAGATGTTCGGCATGCTCTTCCTCGTTCTTCGAGTAAATAAGAATATCATCGAGATAAACCACGACGAACTTATCTAAGTACTCCATAAAGATCGAGTTCATCAAGCGGGAGAAAGTAGCTGTAGCATTGGTTAGGCCGAAAGACATCACGGTGTACTCGTATTGACCATAACGAGTGACAAAGGCCATTTTGGGGATGTCCTCATTCTTGATCTTGATTTGGTGGTAGCCTAACCTCAAATCCATCTTGGAAAAAACTGAGGATCCAGCGAGCTGATCATACAGGTCATTGATCCTGGGGAGCGGATACTTATTCTTTATCGTGACCAAATTAACAGGACGATAATCTACAACCATCCGATCTGTACCATCCTTCTTCTTGACGAAGAGGACAGGACAAGCCCAAGGAGAAAAACTGGGTCAGATGAAACCCTTTTGCAAGGACTCATCGAGCTATTTCTTAAGCTCGGCTAACTCCAAAGGTGCCATCTTGTATGGTCTCCTAGAGATTGGAACAGTTCCTGGGATAAGTTCTGTGACAAACTCTACATCTTTGTCAGGTGGGACACCTGGCAGTTCTTCTGGAAAGACATCCGGGAAGTCACGGACTACCGGAATATCCTCAAGGTCTGGAAGAGGGCTGGCATTAAGAGAATAGAGTTGACGCCTTGCAACTCTAGTGGAGACAGTGACTATTTTGCTAGATGGATGTGTAAGTTGAACAGATCTAGTGTAACAATCGATCTTGGCATGGTGAGCTGTCATCCAGTCCATACCCAAGATGATGTTAATATTTGAAGACATGAGAGATATCAAAGAAGCAAGAAATACCAGTCTGTCAACGAGGATTTCATTACCATGGCTTACCTTGGAGGTTTGCCATTTGGAACCAGGAGTCTGGATTATTAGTGGAGTCGACATATTACAAAATGACACGTCGTGCAACCGAGCATAACCTTCAGATATGAAGGAGTGGGATGCTCCAGTATCGAACAGAACTAAAGCTAGGTGACAATTGACAAGAAGCGTACCCAGTACGACATCGGGATCATCTTGAGCTTCTGTAGCTGAGACATGGTGCACACATGCTTGTTCAATGGAGGCTGGGTTGGTACTGATCATCTTGCCTGATGGCTTTTCACGGCCAACAGACCTCTCGGACTGGGGTGGAGTATAACTGGACTGAGGGCAGTCACGTGCATAGTGTCCTGGTTCTCCGCAGGTGAAGCATGTTCCTGAGGTAGGACGTGGACCTACATTGGCAAGTGGTCCACTAATAGGCCTGGGTGGAGCATGTTGTTGAGCTGGGTGAGGCGCCACATTGGATGGCCTCGGTGCATATCCAGGTGGAAGAGCTGAGTTCGGAATCCAAATCCGTCGCTTCTGAGAGCCAGAGCAGGAGGAAGAACCCAGATCACGGTTGTGCTTACGAGACTCCTCGTAAGTGAGCTGAGCTGTCTCTGCATTAATGTCCTTGTTCACAAGAGCGTGGAAAGTATCACAATGATGCAGGTGGAGATCACGATGCAACTTAGGGTCGAGACCCTTCCGGAACCTAGCCTGTTTCTTGGCATCCGTGGACACTTCTTCTGTAGCATAGTGGGCGAGGTTTCCAAACTCTCTACTGTAAGCATCAACATGCAGATTACCCTGAGTAAAACTACAGAACTCTTCCCTCTTGCGGTCAATGAGAGCCTGAGGAATGTGGTGCTCCCGAAAAGCCTCGGTGAAATCCTTCCAGGTAGGAATCTGGATAACTGGTAGCATAGCCTCATAGCTCTGCCACCAAATACTAGCAGGACCTTCCAGGTGATAGATAGCATAGGTGACCTTGTCACCTTCGGCTACGTTTGCAGAATGCAACTTGTGAGTGATGCTTCAGAGCCAGTCATCTGCATCAAGTGGCTCAATGGAGTGATGGAAGGTGGGTGGTTTCAGACTAATGAAGTCGGTGATAGAAACTAACTTCTTATGCTGATGTGCGGTGTTCTGCTCAATCTGTGCCAGCAAGCGGTTAGTCTCATGCTTGTTCCTCTCGGATGCTAACAAGGATTCTGCCATCAAAGGCTGGTCAGGAGGATCCTCGTCCCTACCATCTCTGTGGTTCTTGCTATGAGCAACTGAACCTTGGTTAGCAGACGACATCTTGGCACAGAAACCAAGGAAAACAAGGATGGAATTAGCATGGATATAAGGATGCGGAATGTAATGCAAAAGCATTGGAAACTCTTGAAATCCTAGGACAATTTTGGCAGCATAACGACTGTAAATACTCAAAAGGATTTTGAGACATTCATCAAAGGAATAGCATAATCAATCAGCATCATAATATCAAGGTTCTGGGTCAAACTGAGGACACACGGAAGTAGTAGAACTGAACAGAGACACAAACCCAACAATCCTAAGACTTTACGGTTTAGTAACACGTCATCCTGAGAGATAGAGGACAAGCCTAGGCCTTAACCCTCGTAGAAAAGAAGAGGCTGACTCAGAAAGAATGACATGAGATAAAGGAGTAAAAAGAGCCTTTCGTTCCCTTCCACAATCAATTCCCTTATATAACTAAAGCATTTCTAGACTCAACTTTGACCAGTTTGGCTTGGTAATCCTACAGTCAGTCAGGCTCTGATACCAACGCTGTTGAGATCCTGATCCTAAGTCACACCAATCTAGCATGTAACACTTCATATCACTTTGCAGCCTCACGCACGGTATTCCCATGGGTGCCACCTTACCTGGCCCGGGACCATTTACGCCTTTTGGCTCACGTATATGATAGTGTCGCTAGGATCCATATGATAGAGAACCCGGGACGACATGACTAGTCGTGAACCCAAAGTGGCACTAACTTACAGGGACATGCATACATGAATCAACCTCGAGCATGTCGGTCAACAGCATATGAATCCGGGCTGTAGCACTGGGCTAACAGGACTCCGGGAACCCGGGCTGTAGCAGGCTAGGCAGGACTCTGGATGTCACCACGTGACATTTCCCCGAAGGGACAGACACAGGAACGAAGTGAATCACATGCTGGCCAATCAAGTGTTTCGGAGCAGTAGTGCTGGGCTAGCAGGACTCCGGTGAACCGGGCTGTAGCAGACTACTATGGCTCATGGAAGCACAAGACTACATTTCCCATAAGAGAGGCTACCAGGGATAAACAACTAGGTTGTCGGATCCCACACATAGCAATACATGTTACACGTACGCATAACATGCAAGTATGCGCTGTATAACATGGCATCACAACATAACTCAAACTCATATAGATAAAGGCCCAAAAGAGCCGCATAGCACTCAATACAAACAGGGGTCTCATGACCCATCATTCAAGGCATACAAGCAACGGAAGCATTACATGTCTGAGTACAGACAACTACAAAAGGAAAAGACTAAGAAGCCTGACTAAACATGACCCTCCCAAGGGTACAAGATCGCAGTTGGGATACGAGCTACTCGTCGAAGTCACTAGTGTAACCAACTGCAAAACATAAATAAGCAAACGTGAGTACAAAGGTACTCAGCAAGTCTTACATCAGAACTATCTATATATGCAACATTATCAGCAAAGGGGGTGGTGGAGTTTTAACAGCAGCAAGCCTGCTTTGACTCAGTGGCTAACCTATACTACGAGTATCAGAAACTTCTTTGAGGTGAGAAGACGCACACGAGTCCACATATTCACCATATCAATACTCCACTATGGATTCATTCCCGTCTCCCTATGAGAAGGCCATCCATAGCACTCACGCTTATCTTGCGTATTTTAGAGTATCCACTTCAAGTTGTCTATGTACTACATAAGTCCTCCAAGTTTCCATATCCGAGGAAAACAGCTATTCGAATAGATAATGTTGACCCTATAGGGGTGTACTTCTTCACACACGCTCTCGCCACTTATAGCCCTGTACACGTCATGTACCTCGGCAACCTTCAAGCGGAAGCCGGGCGAGGGTGTCGGCCACGACCTGACTAACCACACGAGTCTCTCATCCAGGTTTATCGCCTATTCGGGTTCCATCCGCAAGGAGATCCGGCCGGGGTGTCGCTCACGGCCCCAAATGATGTGTGCAGGGTTCCCAAGCCCACCATCCGGGTGCCACATGGTATACCGTGCCACGGTGCCTAGTCTGTCCCAAGCCCGTCCCGTCGGACACCACCTGGTAGACAAGTAGCACTACCTACAAACGCCACAAACTAGTTGCAACTCCAGGACAGAGATCAGGTGGATTAACAAGCCGAGAGGGGCCGGATAACCGGAACCCAATGTGTGGTAGTAATTGGACTTGGATAACATACACAGAACTTAGTGCTTAGGGACTGTTCCAATGAGACAACCCACCATGTACTCCTACATGGCCTCTCATCGCTACCTTTACCAAAACGTGTTCACACACTTAGCCTTTATCGGCAGGACATGTTCACCACTCCGATTCATTCCCGATGAATCAGACCTGACCCAACTCTAAGCATAGCTAGCATAAAGAAAACAAGCATGGACGAGTAGGCACATCAAGGCTCAAGCAACTCCTACTCATGCTAGTGGGTTTCAACTATTTAGTGTCGCAATGACAGGTCATGCAGAGGAATGGGTTCAACAACCGCAGCAGAAAGTAGCAGTTTGAATAATTGTTGTCCTAATGCAGTATAAGGAGCAGGAGCGAGAGTGTGGGATTTATCGAAATGCTCAAGGGGGGTTGCTTGCCTGATAGAATGACAAAGGGGTACAGCTCCTCTGACAGGTACTTGGGAACACCTTCTGGAGTGGAACCTATCGGGAAGAAACGGTGCCGGCGATCAACACACAAACAAATGCAAAAAAATGATGCATGAACATGGCATGTGCAAATGCTAGTGTTTGGGCTAATGCAAGATGCTACCAAGTTGGTTGAAGCCCATTTGAATCAAAGATTCAAATGCAATTCAAAATGAAGCATTTAAAATGCCCATATTATGTTTTCACTTATACAGCATGTATAAGTTGGTTTTTCATGCATGTAACTGGCATAAATGGATTCCTTGCATTTTTCTGATAATTTTTCATATATAATTTATTTCATTTTGAGCTACGGTTGAATTTCTATGATTTTTAGAAGTTTTAGACATTTTCTGGAATTTTCTAGTTATATAAATTCCAGAAAATGATTTACTGCGTCAGCGTGACATAGCTGTGACGCCAGCAGGTCAACTGGGTCGGCCAGGTCAAACCTGACTTGTGGGACCCATACGTCAGTGTCTCAGACTGGTTTGGTGGATGACAGGTGGGACCGGTCCACGTTGACTTGACCAAAGTCAAAGCTGACACATGGGGCCCACACGTATTAGTACTAATCTTAACAGAAAAATAGACTAACCTAATGCTCGGGGACCCACATGTCATTGACACAGTCAATAACTAAACATGATTATCACCTAACTAATGGTGCCACGTCAGCCATCGGCGTTTAACCGGCGGCGACGACAGGCCGCGGCGGTGCCCCCGTCGGTTTGCTCTACAGGCCACCGTTCGACGAGCGGTTTGTGGCTACGGGTTGCTGGCACTTGCGCGCATCCAGTGGTGCCCTCAGCTTCACCGGAGATGGCCCAGAACGAGGCGGTGATGGCAAGTGCGGCAGCCGGCGTTCGGGCGTCGAACGAGTCGACGGTGCAGGGCATGGCAGGAGCCGCGGTTAGGCGCGTTGGAGTCGTGGGGGTGCGGTGAGCTCAGTGGTAAGCTTGGACGCGTGCTTGCACGGCCGTAGCCGCGGTGGCGACATGGCCGGCGGCGAGGAGCAATCGGCTCCGATGGCCACGGTGGCTAGAAGGCGCGGACGAGCACGGGGAGAGAGGGGTAAGAGACAGGGGCTCACGGCGAATCCAGCAGAGGCAACGGCAAGGCCGGGGAGGGTCTGGAGCTCGCGAATCCACGCCGGTGAGCTTCAGTTGCCGACGATGAAGAAGATGGAGATGGCGTTGATGCAGAGCTTCCCGGGTCGCCTGGCTCGTTGAGGACGTAGCAGGCGGCGAGGCGGAGCTCTGGGGCAAGATGAGAGGCCCAGAGGGGCATGGTGGCTACGGTGAACGGCGTCGGTGGCGACGAGCGGGTTCGGGTCTGCTCGGGAGAGGGGCTAGAGGCCAGGGGAGAGAGCAGAGAGCGAAGGAGAGTGAGAGATAGTCGAGGGGGTCTGCGTGGCGTATCCAGGGGTCGTGGGAGCAAGCAGGGAGGCAGGAGGTCGCGTGCGGCGGCCGTGCGCGCGTCGGGCACGCGCTGTGCATCCGACTGGTGGGAGGAAGAAAACCTCCCTGCCCCTGTTGGGCTGGGCCGGCCAGATGGGCTGCCAAGTGAGCGCCAAGTAAGTGCTTTCTCCCACTCTCTCTTATTTGTTTCAGTTTTTCTAATTTCTGCTACTGTTTTGCAAATAAAATACTAACCAAAACACTTTGGTTAATTCTGTAAATTTTTGTGAGGAATATTTGAAATATTTTCAAACCACACAACAAATTTCAGAATATTTGGAGCAACCAATATTTAATGGTAAATTTTAAACTCCAACTCAAATACCATAATGATTTAATTCAATGACCAAAATGTCCTGGAAAAATATGCATCATCTCTGGTAGAGGCTTTCACCTTTTTCCATAAATCATGAACATTTTAAAAGGATATTTTGAGGTCATTGAAAATATTTTGGTTGAACCTATTTCAATTGCATTTGTGCTAGGGTTTATCAATCCCCAATTCAACTTCATTTGAAATTTAAACATGATACACAAAGGAAACCTATAACATACCAGAACTAGGGATGTGACACAATTTCATCCAGTTGGTTAAATGCTGGCATGCTGGCATTGTTGCTATGTTATTGCATGATCTTTATTGTTGATGCTAGTGGTCATGTTATGCTATGAGTAGTGTTGTACTGGTAATATTCATGCTCTTCATTATGCCATGCTCAGTTGGATATGATTCATTGTTGATATGGTGGATAGTTATGTTGCACCCGTGCTTTTGTTGATATCATGTTCATGCATTGTAATTGTATCATGTTATTTTATCATGGCTGAGCATATTTGCATTCAAGTTTAACCGGATTAAATTGAACTTGAACACCTGTTGGCTGAGTCATGGTGCCACCATATCGAACTGACCAGTGCAACCACGCTTACCTTTATGGGAAGGTCCTAACTGGGTCTATTTATCGTACCTCCCGCCGGTGCCTCCGACTAGGGAAGGTTATGGGCGTGCGGTACCCTGGCCCGGTAAGCAGACATAACCTTGTGTGCTCGTTGTTGTTATTAGTATGGATCCGGTCCCCGTGAGGGACGTTTGGCCATGAGGGTGGTCGTTGTGTCTTTGGTAGACACGGGTCCACCCAGGACTAGCCCAGTTGGGAGTGGGTCAGAGTGGCCGGGAGAGTGTCATGACAATAGATCGGTTTTGTCGGAACGTCGTTGGTCCACCCAAATAGGAGTGCGAGACCATGGGTTCCGTAGTGTGGGTATAGTGTACTAACCTCTGCTGAGTGTATATTAAAATCTATCGATAGTCGCGCCCGCGGATAAGGGCCCAGATCATGTCGATCACACTGTGAGTCAACAGTAATAATAATAATGTGCTAGATAACAACCCCGGTTCGAGGATGAGATAAGTTGGTTGTGATCGCCGGAAGGATCACTGTTTGAGACCAAGTGTTGGTCATGGTTGTGATCGCCGGAATGATCACCGTTGTATCGAGAATACCGAGTTGTTGGATAGTCGTGATGTTGTGCGAGAATCATGGGTAAAGATCAAGCTCCTTGTGGTCATTTGATGATTACTATGGTATTGTTTATACCAAGCTTGATTTGATCCTGAGATGATCATGTAATGTCCGAAGTTGGTAAATGATGCATGTGATGGTTACGAGGTAACCCGAGCAGAATAAATGGTGCATGTAGTGTCATCATGTTGCATGCTAGTATCCTCAGATTTATATGTTCATACCATGATCATATTGTTCTAGCAGTATTATTTTCAGGTTGTTCATGCCATGATCATATTGTTCTAGCGATATTATGTTCATTTTGTTCATGCCTTATTATCTTGATGATCTCATGATAATTCCTGCTTAACCTGTAATTGCCATGCTATTGTTTGTCTTGAATGCTTCTGGTCATTGTGAGCTTGCAAGTACTTTCAATGTACTGACCTGGCGTGTCATGCCAGTTTGCAGGTCGTGCCTGGATTGCTTGCTTGTTTGGTGTTGTTCCTGTGTTCGCAAGCTAGGATAAACGTTCCAGCCAGAGTCCCTACGGATTGGAGTCCATCATCGTCGTTCGTTGTTCCGCTGCCAGTAGTTGGTCTGCTGCTTCGAGTTGTTAAGCTGCTTGTATAGAGCAACCGTGGTTGGCGTAATGTCTCCGTGCCGATGTTATTCATTGTAATATCGGAACCCTTGTATTCATACCCGTGTTGTAATAGAGATCTGGTTTGTTCTATACTAAGCAGTGCCGTATTCCACAATACTTCACCTCGATCTCTGGACTGGAATACGGGGCATTCCGATTTTCTCTGAGCCTGGGTGCCACATCAACCCCGGTCAAACTTGCCGGAGTTGACCCGGGGCTCGTTGCCGACAAGGCCAGGGACGGCGGAGAGGTGCAGGTTTCCTCCTTTGGCGATGAAATGGACGACGGAGGCTATCTACGTGATGAGGTGAGTGAGCCACGTTGATTGGTGGTGGCGGTGGAGCTTAGGCTTGTCGCTAGGGGGCACAGAGAGGTGCGTATAGTGGTGCTAGAGGCTCCTGGGGATGCGGTGAGTGCGGTGGCATGCTCGGTTTCGAGCCAACGTGGTTGTGGCCACGAGGCGACATGCAAAGGCGACGGCGGGTGCGGGCGAGCTTGGTGCGGTCACGGTGGTGCACGGCAGAGCAAACGGAGAGGATGGGGAGAGGCAGAAGCTCACGGGGAACACGATGAGCTAGGCGGCGTGGTCGGGGATGAGCTGCTGCAGCGGTGACGGTGAAGGGGATCTCCGGCGGTGGCGGAGTCGGGTGAGGTTGATGCAGTGGCTTCGGGGCAAGAGAGCGCTCGGGGCTCGGCCTGCTCGATGGAGAGGACGACGTCAGAGCTGCTGGACACGGCGAGACGGCGAGGAGGCGATGATGGCTGCGGTTTTCATGTCGGCGTGAGCGCGGCAGCGTCGCCAATGGTGGGGGAAGAGCGAGAGAGAGGGGCAGGGGGAGAGTCGGCGTGTCCAGGCAGTCAGGGGCGACATGGAGGTCGACCAGAGCGTCCAGGGGTGAAGTGGCAAGCAGCTGGCGCCGTGGCGAGCTCCCGCGGCCGGTGCCACCTCCTGCCTGCCTGCCTGGCAGGGAAGAAGCAGCTGGCTGGCATGGGCCAGCACAGTGCTGGGCCGCCAGGTGGGCCTGCCAGGTAGGTTGACCAGGTAAGCCTCTTTCTTTTATTTTCTGCTTTGTTTTATTTCTGCAAGTTTGTGGCATTTCTAAAAATAGCTAGACTCCTTCAAAAATCACCAAACTGCTCATGGCCACTGTTTGGAATAAATCCAAGATGGAACATTTCAGTTTAGGATTATTTGAGCATTTAAAATATTTACTAGCATTTAAATGCCCAAATTCGAATAACTAATGATTTAATCCAGTGACCCTAGGATGACCTAGAAAATTGTGCACCATTTTTGTCAGAGGTTTAAGACCAAGGAAAAGATGATGAACATTTTAGAGGGTATTTCAGGTTCATTGAAAATATTTTTAGTAAACCATAGTTGGTTTCAGGGGGGGTGCTGGGGGTTCTGTCATCCCCATTTCCATGTTTCTGATAAAGTTAAACATGATGCAAGCACTATAATGCATGAAGTAGCTAGGGTGTGACAACTCACCCCCACTTAGAGAAATCTCGTCCTGAGATTCAGGGTCCGTCGGAAAGAAGGTGGGGTATTCAAGTTGAAGATGGTCCTCCCTTTCCCAAGTGGCTTATTTCTCAGAATGGTGTGACCATTGAACCTTGAGAAACTTGACGTTATGGTGTCGACTGGTACGCTCGGCTTGATCAAGGATACAAATGGGATATTCCCGGTATGTGAGATTATCTTGGAGATCAAGCGTTTCGTAGTCCACTCCACGAATATGATCCGAGAAGCAACACCTGAGTTGAGAAACGTGGAAGACATCATGAACTCTGGAAAGGTGCGGAGGTAGTTCCAATTGGTAGGCAACTTCTCCTTGTTTGGCAAGAATGCGAAAGGGACCAATGTAACGAGGAGCCAATTTGCCTTTGATATCGAATGGATGGGTTCCCTTCAGAGGAGTAACCCGAAGGTAAGCCTTCTCGTCGCCTTCAAAAGTCATGGCGTTATGTTTATGATCATATTGGCTCTTTTGACGGCATTGGGCTGTTTTCAACTTTCCACAAACAATGCGAACTTGCTCTTCTGCTTCCTGGATCATATCCGGGTCAAAGAATTGTCTTTCCCTAGTTTCTGACCAGTTAAGAGGCGTTCGACACCTTCGTCCATAGAGAACTTCAGAAGGGGCTTTGCCCAAGCTAGATTGATAGCTATTGTTAGAAGCAAATTCGGCAAATGGTAGGCATTTCTCCCAATCCATTCCGAATGAGATAACAGAAGCTTGGAGCATATCTTCCAGCATTTGATTGACGCGCTCTACTTGACCACTAGATTGAGGGTGGAAGGCGGTACAAAACGAGAGGCGAGTCCCCATAGCATTTTGGAAACATTCCCAAAATCAAGAGGTGAATAGACTTCCACGGTCTGAGTTAATCTCCAATGGAACACCTGGAAGAGACACTATTGGAGAGATATACAGGTCTGCTAGCTAGCTAGCAGTTACACTCTCCTGAACAGGGAGGAAGTAGGCTACTTTGGAAAGACGATCGATGACAACGAAAATAGCATTATTCCCTCTCTTTGTCCTGGGAAACCCGGTGACGAAGTCCATACCGATTTTATCCCATTTCCATTCAGGAATAGCTAAAGGTTGAAGGGTGCGAGCAGGCCGTTGATGCTCTGCTTTAACACGATGACAGACGTCGCAATTTGCAACATATTGAGCAATTTCTCTCTTCATCCTAGTCCACCAGAACCTCTGGCGTAGATCCTGATACATCTTGGTACTACCGGGATGAATTGTGAGAGGAGAATCATGAGCTTCCTTAAGGATCAATTGCCGTAGTTGTTGTTTCTTGGGAACCACCAAATGATTCTTGAAGAAAACATCACCTCGATCCATAGAGAAACATTTAGCAGCTCCGCTAGCAATGTTCTCTTGGATGCGGGAATACCCTTGTCACGCTTCTGGGAAGCTATGATTTGATCCGTAAGGGTAGGTTTCACCACCAAGGTAGATAGGAATCCTTGAGGAACAAAATGAAGGTTAAGCTTCCGAAATTCCTCATGGAGAAGTGGTTGACATTGTTGTAATATCAGGTTGTTACAATAATATTTACGACTTAGTGCATCAGCCATAACATTGGCTTTTCTCAGGGTGTAAGTTATCCCTAAGTCGTAATATGAGATCAACTCGACCCAACGTCTTTGCCTGAGATTCAAATCTGGTTGGGTGAAGATATATTTCAGAATTTGGTGATCGGTTAAGATCTCGCAACGATTACCGAGAAGGTAATGTCACCAGGTTTTGAGTGCATGAACTACAGCTGCAAGCTCTAGATCATGTGTGGGATAGTTTTCCTCATGTGGGTGTAACTGCCGTGAAGCATAGGCAATTACATGACGATCTTGCATGAGTATGCAACCTAGTCCTTGTCGCGAGGCGTCTCAATAGATAATAAAGTCCTTGGAGAAATCTGATGGTACCAGTACAGGAGCAGATGTAAGGCATCTTTTCAGTTCCTGAAAGCTGACCTCGCACTGTGGGGTCCACTCAAACTTTTTATCTTTCTTGAGGAGTTCAGTTAGAGGTTTAGCAACCTTGGAGAAATTCTCGACGAAGCGGCGACAGTAGCTCGCTAAGCCAAGGAAACTCCGAACTTGCTTGACCGTTTCAGGTGGAGTCTAATTAAGAATGGCCTGAACTCGCTTTGGATTGACAGCAATACCCTTACCAGAGATTACATGGCCTAGGTAGGTCACTTCTGGCAACCAAAATGCACATTTGGAGAATTTGGCATAAAGGCGGTGCTCTCGGAGTTTTGTCAATACCAGCCTTAGATGTTCGGCATGTTCTTCCTCATTCTTGGAGTAGATGAGTATATCATCGAGGTATACCACGATGAATTTATCCAAATACTCCATGAAGATCGAGTTCATTAACCGAGAGAAGGTAGCCGGGGCATTGGTTAAACCGAAGGACATGACGGTGTACTCGTATTGGCCATAACGAGTAACAAACGCCGTTTTGGGAATGTCCCTATTCTTGATTTTGATTTGATCGTAGCCCAACATCAAATCCATTTTGGAGAAGACTGAGGATCCAGCGAGCTGATCATACAGGTCGTAGATCCTGGGAAGCGGATACTTGTTCTTTATGGTAACAGGGTTGATGGGTCGCTAATCTACAACCATCCGTCTGTACCATCCTTCTTCTTGACGAAGTGGACGGGGCAAGCCCATGGAGAAGAACTAGGACGGATGAAACCCTTTTTCAATGACTCATCGAGTTGTTTCTTAAGCTCGGCTAGTTCTAGGGGTGCCATCTTATGGGGTCTTCTAGAGATTGGGACAGTTCCTAGAACAACATCTATCACGAACTCCACATCTCTATCAGGTGGAACACCTGGCAGTTCTTCTGGAAAGACATCCAGAAAGTCACGGACTACCGGAATATCTTCAAGGTCTGGAAGAGAGTTGGCATTAAGAGAGTAGAGTTGACACTTGGCCACTCGGTTTAAGACATTGACCGTCTTGCCCGATGGGTGGGTAAGTTGAACAGTTTTAGTGGCACAATCAATCTTAGCATAATGGGCTGACATCCAGAGCATACAAGTCAAAGCACACTGAGTACATACAACTACAAATGAAAAAGGCTGAGAAGCCTGACTATCTACCATATCCTGCCAAGGGCACAAGATCGTAGCTGAGGTATCAAGCTAAACGTCAAAATCCACGCGGAACTACTAGCGAGACTGAAGTCTCTCTGCAAAACATAAAATAAGCAAACGTGAGTACAAATGTACCCAGCAAGAGTTACATCAGAACTGCCTACATATGGATCGATATCAACAAAGGGTGGTGGTGGAGTTTGACCGTAGCGAGCCAGCTTTGACTCGGTGGCTATCCTAAACTACGATTGCAAGTAACTCTTTTGAGGTGGCGCACACGAGTCCACATATTCACCAAATCAATACACCACTATGGTTCAGCTCCCGTCTCCCTACGAAAATGCCATCCGTAGAACTCATGCTTATCTTGCGCATTTTAGAGTATCCACTTTCACTTGTCTATGAACTGTTATAGGCAACCCAAGTAGTCCTTTACCGCGGACGCGGCTATTCGAATAGATGATGTTAACCCTGCAGGGGTGTACTTCTTCATACATGTTTCCACCACTTAGCGTCTGCACACGACATGTGCTCGGGAGACTTCAAGCGAAAGCCGGCGTGGGTGTAGACCATGACCTAACTAACCACACAAGTCTCTAGTCCAGGTTTATTGCCTATTCGGGTTCCATCCGCGAGGAGATCCGGCCGAGGTTTCGCTCACAGCCCCAAACGATGTGTACAAGGTTCCGAGACACCAAACGGGTGCCCGGCATACCCGACCACGGTGTATCTACCGCATCATAGACCACCACTGGGGTCAGCGCTACGCACGGCCTCCAACAAATATCTACAAACACCAGAAACTAGTTGCAACTCCTAGACAGAGGACAGGGGTGGTTAATAAGTCGAGAGGGGTCAGCTGAATCATAAATCACACATACAGATATCAGTGCTTAAGGACGGTTCCAATGAAACAACCCACCATGTACTCCTACATGGCCTCTCATCGATACCTTTACCAAATCGTGTTCAAGACATCACTCACATTACCAACATAATCATTTCACTCTAGCCCATCACCCAGATGAACCAGACCTGACACGACTCTGAGCATAGCAGGCATAGCAAGGTAGGAAACACAAACATGGTTCAATCAACTCCTACACATGCTACTGGGTTTCATCTAGTTAATGTGGCAATGACAGGTCATGCAAAGGAAATGGGTTCAACTACCTTAGCACACATCAGTTTGAAATGTTGTTGTCTTAAATCCAGTAAATGAGAGTAGGAGCAAGAACATGGGATTGTATCGATATGATCAATGGTGATGCTTGCCTGATGGAGTGGTAGTAGGATACTGCCCTTCAGTCGGCTATTCGTGGGTATCCTCGGAGGCAGAACCTACAACAGAAGACACATCAGAACACAATCATCAGATGGCAATATGCAACAATATGATGCATACTATGACATGGCAATATGAGTGTGTTTTGGCTAATGCATTCTAAAACAGGTTGGATTGAGTCCATTTGAATCAAAGATTCAAATGAAAGCCCATGATATGAAGTCATATTAATGCATTAGCTTGTTTCACTTAAACACCAAGGTTAAAGTGTTCTGACATGCATGAAACCATTACATATGGAAAGATTGGATTTTTTGATCAATTTTCATATATTAATCTTTGCATTTGGAGCTACAGGTTAATTTCTATGATTTTTTGAAGTTTATAATATTTTCAGGAATTTCCTGTATAAGAATAAATCCAGTAAATGATTTATTGCGTTAGCTTTACGTTAGGGTGACATCGGCAGTCAACGGGGATGGTCCAGGTCAAACCTGACCAGTGGGTCCCGCGTGTCAGTGTCATTAGACTAACTAATTTTAGTTAGTCCTAATCCTAGGTTAGTTAGCAGGGCGGGCCCACCCGTCAGTACCCACTGGGGTCAAACGGTGGTCAAACCCGGGTTAACTGGGTCAAAACCTGCCGGCGACTCGACACCGGTGAGGCCAGACGCGGCGGGGAGCTGCGGGTTTGCGTCTCCGGTGACCAAACGGTCGGCGGAGGGCGTCTACGTGATGCGGACACATGCCCACATCGATTAGTAGTGGTGGTTGGGCTTGGGGTGGCCGGATTTGTCACTAGCGATGACCTCAGCGGTTGCAGGAGCTCGGGTGAGCTTGAGGTTGAGGCTATGGCGGACGAGTCAGCGCGTGCGAGGCATCTATGCGCCCTACGCGACGTGGCGAGGTCAGTGGACAGGACGACTGGGCCGTTGCATGGCCGGAGCCATGTCGGCGGCGAGCTGAGGCGGCGGCGCATGCGGGTGTGCTTAATGCGGCGTCTGCGGCGAGTGGTAGAGGGAACGGAGAGGGGGAGGATGGTCAGTTGCTCACGGCGGATGCAGTGAAGCAGACGGCGGGCTTGGAGGGGGTCGGAGCTGAGCGAGGCGGCGAGGGGGATCTCCGGCGGCCGACGGCGAAGATGAAGATGATGGAGTCGCTTTGGGTGTCCCGGGGGCGTGTGCTTCGTCTTGGAGCTCTGTGGCATCGAGGCGGAGCCTTTGGGCATGGCATAAGGGTGAGGTGGTGGCTCTGGGCACGGTGGCAGCGTACGGCGGCGGCGGTCGCTCTCGGGTGCGTGCCAGAGAGAGAATAGAGGAGGGGGATGAGCTCGAGGGAGTGAGCTCGAGGGACCAGGGGGGCTGCGTGGCGCCTCCGGGCGCTCGATCAAGGGCGGGAGAGGAAGCAGGAGGTGGTGTCCGATGCGCGCGCGGGCGACATGCCTCTGCCTTTTGGCAGAGGTGGGAGACGACTAGCAGCTGCCAGTGGGCTGGGCCGGTTGGAGGAGCTGGGCCAGGTGGGCTTCGAGGTAAGTCAGGTGGGTCTCTCTCTCTTCTTTTATTTGTTTCTGTTTTCTATTATTCTATAACTTAAGGGCTTTATTAAAAATACCAAAAAAATCTCAAAATTCATGAAAGTGCTCAAGGCTGCAGTTTGGAATAATTCCAACAGTAAACATTTTAGTTCATGAATATTTGGACATTTAAAATATTATATAGCATTTAAATGCCCAAATGCAAATAGCATATGATTTAATCCAGTGACCTTAAGATGACCTAGAAAATTGTGAACCAATTTTATCAGAGGTTCTAACCCAAGACAAAAATGATGGACATTTTAGAAGGGCATTTCAGGATCATTGAAAATGATTTTAGTAAACCCTAGTTGTTTTAGAGGGGGTGCTAGGGGTTCTTTCATCCCCATTTCAAGTTTCTGAGAAATTTAAACATGATGCACACATGAAGGGCTAGCCTAGTGCATGCCAGAACTAGGGATGTGACAACTCACCAGTACTAAACAAGAATCTAGTCCCGAGATTCAGGCGTAGGGTAAGATGAAGGGGGGGACGCAACTAACACAATCTTCACGATCTAGGCTGCACTTCGTAAGAACGTTGATTCGATCATCATCTTTGCATGACATGACAACAAGAGGAAAGGGAGAATTTTATAAGAATCAATTTTCCTGGGGTTCGAGCAACTTAGTATCATCTTAATGATCACAAGATCAACTCACGGGATGGGACATAGAAACATCTCTGGAGCTGAGAGGGCAAAACTTGCATCAGGAGGGATGGAAGAAACAATTTGACGAGGGTTTCAAATAGCAACGAAAAATTGCCATGATTCCATAACGGGGCACGTTAAGGAAGGTGACTCATAGAATTATTACCTTAAGTGGCAAAAAGAATTACTTTTGATCCATAGATCATTGAAACTCTTCATACCAGCCTAAGGCAAATCACAATTGATCGTTAGAAAGAATTCAAGAGGATGGCATACTCGGTTTGGAAAGCAAACTACGGTTATAGAACAACTCGGCAAATGGAAGGCACACTCCAGTTGATACGAAGGATATAACCTAGTGACTGAGCATTCTTTCAAGAACTCAAGCATTCCCATATTCATCAAAGTTGTCAGGACCACGATCCCAAGTCACACCGATCTAGCATGTAACACATCATATCACTTTGCGGCCTCACGCATAGTATTCCCACGGGTGCCACCTTACCTGGCCCGGGACCATTTGCACCTTTTGGCTCACGTATATGATAGTGTCGCTAGCATCCATATGACAGAGAACCCGGGCCGAAATGACTATTCGTAAACCCAAAGTGGCACTAACTTACAGGGACAGGCATACATGACCCAGCAACGAACGTGTCGATCATCAACGAGTAGATTCGGGCTTTAGCAACTGGGCTAGCAGGACTCTGGGAATCCGGGCTGTAGCAGGCTAACAGGACTCCGAAAGACACCATGTGACATTTTCCCGAAGGGATAGAGACAGGTTCGAAGAAGGACACATGTCGGCCAGTCTAAGTGTTCCGGAGCAGTAGCAACTGGGCTAACAGGACTCCGGTAAACCGAGCTGTAGCAGACTACCATGGCTCAGTGGAAGCACCAGACTACATTTCCCCATAAGAGAGGCTACCAAGGATAGGCAACTAGGTTATCAGATCCCACACACACGAAGCATTTCAATCATACACACAATTTGCTCGATATGTGTAAATACAACATGGCATCACAACATGATTCTACGACTAGAACTAATTATTCAATAGGCTCCGAGGAGCGAGATTTTACAAACATGGGTCTCATGACCCAACATTCAGAGCATACAAGTCAAAGCACATGCGGAAGCTTAACATGTCTGAGTACAGACATCTACAAATGAAAAAGGCTGAGAAGCCTGACTATCTACCAGATCCTGCCCGAGGGCACAAGATCGTAGCTGAGGTAACAAGCTAGACGTTGAAGTCCACACGGAACTACTAGCGAGACTGAAGTCTCTCTGCAAAACATAAAATAATCAAACTTGAGTACAAATGTACCCAGCAAGACTTACATCAGAACTACCTACATATACATCGGTATCAACAAAGGGGGTGGTGGAGTTTAACTGCAACAAGCCAGCTTTGACCCGGTGGCTATCCTAAACTACGACTGCAAGTAACTCTTTTCAGGAGGTGCACACGAGTCCACATATTCACCAAATCAGTACACCACTATGGATCAGCTCTCGTCTCCCTACGAGAACGCCATCCATATCACTCAAGCTTGCATGCCTGCAGGTCGACTCTAGAGGATCCCCGGGTACCGAGCTCGAATTCGCCCTATAGTGAGTCGTATTACAATTCACTGGCCGTCGTTTTACAACGTCGTGACTGGGAAAACCCTCCAGGGGTGTACTTCTTCACACATGTATCCACCACTTAGCGTCTGCACACGACATGTGCTCGACAGACTTCAAGTGAAAGCCAACGTGGGTGTAGACCACGACCTAACTAACCAAACAAGTCCCTAGTCCAGGTTTATCGCCTATTCGGGTTCCATCTGCGAGGAGATCCGGCCGGGGTTTCGCTCACAGCCCCAAACGCTGTGTGCAGGGTTCCCGAGACACCAAACGGGTGACTCGGTACACCGGGACACGGTGTATCTACCGCATCATAGCCCACCCCTAGGGTCAGCACTACGCACGGCGTCCAACACATATCCTACAAACACTAGAAACTACTTGCAACTCCTGGACAGAGGACAAGGGCAGTTAATAATTCGAGTTGGGTCATATTTCAGGGCCCAACGTGTGGTAGTAGTTGTTCATGGATCAAAAACACGGAACTTAGTCCCTGAGGACGGTTTCAGTGAGACAACCCACCATGTACTCCTACCGGTACCTTTACCAAAACGTGTTCACTCACTTAGCTCATACACCATAGGACATGTTCTCCACTTTCCAATTCATCCCCGATGAATCAGACCTGACTCAACTCTAAGCAGTAGCAGGCATGACAAACAAGCATGAATGAGTAGGCACATCAGGGCTCAAACAACTCCTACTCATGCTATTGGGTTTCATCTATTTACTGTGGCAATGACAGGTCATGCAGAGGAAAGGGGTTCAACTACCGCAATAGGTAACAATTGAATCGTTGTTGTCCTAATGCAGTAAAAGAGAGAAGGAGCGAGAGAGTGGGATTGTATCGGAATGAACAAGGGGGTTTTGCTTGCCTGACGGAGTGGTACAAGGATACTACCCTTCAGTTGGATACTCGTGAATATCCTCGGAGGCAGAACCTACCACGAAGAACACATCGAAGCACAATCATCACATGGCAACATGCACCAATATGATGCATGCAATGACATGGAAAAATGAGTGTGTTTTGGCTATTGCAACTTAGAACAGGTTGGTTTGAGCTCATTTGAATCAAAGATTCAAATGCAAACCCAAAATAAGACGTCATATTAGTGCATTAACTTGTTTCATCTAAACATCAAGGTTGACATGTTCTGACATGCATGTAACGAGTATAGATGGAAAGAATGAATTTTTCTGATCAATTTTCATATATAAATCTTTGCATTTGGAGTTACGGTTGATTTTCTATGAATTTTAGAAGTTTTGGGCATTTTCTAGAATTTTCTGAATTATTTTAAATCCAGAAAATTATTAACTGCGTCAGCATTGCGTCACTGTGATGTCGGCAAGTCAACTGCGGCTGATCAGGTCAAACCTGACCAGTGGGGTCCACTGGTTAGTCACACAGTGCTGTCTGGGTCACCGACAGGTGGGGTCAGGTCAATAGCCACGTCAGCAAGTCAACGCCGACGTGTGGGGTCGGTCAACAGGTGACGTGGCCAGGTCAAACTAACCTGTGGGGCCCGTGGTGTTATTTTAATCTAAACAGAAATAAAACCAGGTTAATTAGGGCGTGGGCCCCAGGTGTCAGTGAGCTAGGGGGGTTAGTTAGGGCGTCATTTGCGCTAATCGCCGGCGAGGCCAGAGGCGACGCTGGTGCCCGAGATCGCGCTACGAGGCACGGTTTGAGCCGTGGCTGTGCGCGTTGGAGAGCCCTTGCCGGTGCACGTCGAATGATGGTGGTGGCCGGAGCCGATGGCGGCGAGCTCGGCAGCGGCGGCCGGCGTTCGGGTGTGCACGGAAACGCGGCTGCGGTGGCCTAGGCGATGCGTGCGTGGAACTTAAACCGTCTACGCGATGCGGCGAGTAGGACGGACGTGCGCCCAGGACGAAATGGTCACCGGAGCATCGGCGGCGGCAAGCACGGCGGCGGCCGGTTTCAGTCGTCGGCGAAGCGGCAGCTACTGCGTGTAACCGAGAAAACGGAGAGGGGGGAAGGGGCAGCATCTCACAGCGGTTGTAGTGGTGCATACGGCGAGCTAGGAGGAGGACCGGACCGAATAGGGCGGCGGAGGCGATCTCGGCAGCCGCAGGTTGGAGACGACGACGGTGAAGACGAAGCGAGGCTTCTCGAGGGGCGTGACTCATTATAGAGGTCGTGGTCGTCACGGCGGTGCTCGTTGGCGCGCTGCACTGATGACCTACAAGTATAGGGGATCTATCGTAGCCTTTTTGATAAGTAAGAGTGTCTAACCCAACGAGGAGCAGAAGGAAATGATAAGCAGTTTTTAGTAAGGTATTCTCTGCAAGCACTGAAATTATCGGTAACAGATAGTTTTGTGATAACGTAATTTGTAACGAGTAGCAAGTAATAAAAGTAAATAAGGTGCAGCAAGATGGCCCAATCCTTTTTGTAGCAAAGAACAAGCCTGGGAAAACTCTTATATGAAGGAAAGCGCTCCTGAGGACACATGGGAATTATCGTCAAGCTAGTTTTCATCATGTTCATATGATTCGCGTTCGGTACTTTCATAATTTGATATGTGGGTGGACCGGTGCTTGGGTGCTGTCCTTACTTGGACAAGCATACCACTTATGATTAATCCCCATTGCAAGCATCTGCAACTACAACAAAAGTATTAAGGTAAACCTAACCATAGCAGGAAACATATGGATCCAAATCAGCCCCTTACGAAGCAACGCATAAACTAGGGTTTAAGCTTCTATCACTCTAGCAACCCACCATCTACTTATTACTTCCCAATGCCTCCCTGTAGGCCCAAAAAATGGTGAAGTGTCATGTAGTCGACGTTCACATGACACCAATAGAGGGATGACAACATACATCTCATCAAAATATCGAACGAATACCAAATTCACATGACTACTAATAGCAAGACTTCTCCCATGTCCTCAGGAACAAACGTAACTACTAACAATGAATATTCATGTTCATAATCAGAGGGGTATTAATATGCATAATGGATCTGAACATATGATTTTCCGCCAAGTAAACCAACTAGCATCAACTACAAGATGTAATGAACACTACTAGCAACCCATAGGTACCAATCTGAGGTTTGGATACAAAGATTGGATACAAGAGATGAACTAGGATTTGAGATGAGATGGTGCAGGTGAAGATGTTGTTGGAGATTGACCCCCTCTCGATGAGAGGATCGTTGGTGATGATGATTGTGATGATTTCCCCCTCCCGGAGGGAATTTTCCCCGGTAGAATAGCTCTGCCAGAGCCCTGGATTGGTTCTGCCAAGGTTCCGCCTCGTGGTGGCGGAGTCTCATCCCGAAAGCTTGCTTACGATTTTTCTCGGACGAAAGACCTCATGCAGCAGAAGATGGGCATCGGAGGGCCACCAGGGAGCCCACGAGGCTGGGGGCGCGCCCCCCACCCTCGTGGCTGATGGGTGGCCCCCCTCTTGTACTTCTTGCGCTCAATATTTTTTATGTATTCTGAAAAGTTCTCCCATGAAGTTTCTGGACTTTTGGAGATGTGCAGAATAGGTCTCTAATATTTGCTCCTTTTCCAGCCCAGAATTCCAGCTGCCGGCTTTCCCCCTCTTTCATGTAATCCTTGTAAAATAAGAGAGAATAGGCATAAGTATTGTGGCATAATGTGTAATAACAGCCCATAATGCAATAAATATCGATATAAAAGCATGATGTGAAATGGACGTATAAACTCCCCCAAGCTTACACCTCGCTTGTCCTCAAGCGAAAGCCGAAATCGAAAAATATGTCCACATGTTTCGAGATAGAGGTGTCGATGAAAATAAGATACGGACATGAGGGCATCATGATCATTCTTAGAGCAGCAACATATATATATTGTCATATGATCTCTTATTCTAAAGTAACAATTCAATCACAATTTCAAGTATGCATCATAAACTTCATTGAGAACCAACAAACTCTAATCTCGGTCATTGAAGCAATTGCAATTTATCATAACATAGGAAAGAATCAATATAAGAGCTTTTCAGCAAGTCCACATACGCAACCATCTTTTAATCTTTCACAATTGCTAAGACTCACGCAATATTTATGGGTATGATGTTTTAATCGGACACAAAGAAAGATAGGGGCTTATAGTTTTGCCTCCCAACGTTTTACCTCAAGGGTAATGTCAACAATAATAGTTCATGGAGACTCACATCCAATTAGCTATATATATCAGGATCTTTCCAACATATTGTGCTTGCCAAAAGATAAAATATAAGAAGGAAAGGTGAAGATCACCATGACTCTTATGTAAGGTAGAAGATAAAAGTAAAAGATAGGCCCTTCACAGAGGGAAGCATAGGTTTTCATGTGCTTTTATGGTTGGATGCACAAAATCTTAATGCAAAAGAATGTCATTTTAAATAGCCACTTGTGATATGGACCTTTATTATGTAGTCCGTCGCCTTTATTTCTTCCATATCACAAAATTGTATAAAGCTTATTTTCTTCGCACTAATAAGTCATACATATTTAGAGAGCAATTTTTATTGCTTGCACCGATGACAACTTCCTTGAAGGATCCTACTCAATCCATATGTAGATATGGTGGACTCTCATGGCAAAACTGGGTTTAGGGATATTTGGAAGCACAAGTAGTATCTCTACTTGGTGCAAAGGAATTGGCTAGCAAGAGAGGGAAAGACAAGCTCAACATGTTGGATGATCCATGACAATATAATTTATCTCAGATGTAAGAAAACATAACCCATTACGTTGTCTTCCTTGTCCAACGTCAACTCTTAGCATGTCATACTTTAATGAGTGCTCACAAACATAAAAGATGTCCAAGATAGTATATTTATATATGAACCTCTCTTTCTTTATTACTTCCTATTAATTGCAATGATGACCAAAACTATGTTTGTCAACTCTCAACAACTTTTATTCATCATACTCTTTATATGTGAGCTCATTACTCTCCATAAGATCCATATGATCTCTTTGTTTCTTTTTATTTCTTATCTTTTTATTTTATTCCCTCAAGATCATAGCAAAATATTCAAGCCCTTGACTCAACACTAATCTTTATTATATATAGCTCACGGACTCGATTACATAGAAGGATCATAAAGCAAAACTCACAACTAGATCATACTAAAACTTTATTCTACTAGATCAAGGTATTATAAAAAGGATCCAACTAAGAAAAACGGTAAAGATAAAAGTGATGGTGATACGATACCGGGGCACTCCCCCAAGCTTGGAAGTTGCCAAGGGGAGTGCCCATACTAGATACTCAGTTCTTCTTTGTTGGTGAAGAAGGTGTTGGTTTTTTTGATGGCATAGGCTTCTTCCTTAATTTGTGCTTAAGGACGGAATTTTGATCCCTTAAATCATTGATCTCCTGCTCAAGGCTTAATATCTTCTTGCATAATTCCTGTTTCTTTTCTTGCAAGAGGCGAAAAGGGATAAACTCGATCTTAGGTTTCTTTGCTCTATCCGGGAGGATTGACTTTTTGAACTCCACATGCATGTCCCCAGGTTGAGGTAATGGGACTTCATCTTCATCTGAGCTCGTCTCCTCCTTTCCCTGAGGTTCGTAATCCTCTTCTTCTTCCGTAGTCCAGCCACAATGCTCCGTATCCCCATAGACCTTAGGATCTGCAAGGTAATCAGCCACATAGCTTTCTCCATCCGAATCCTGGGAAGACATGTTGCTCAGATCTGTAGCAGGACAATTCGAAACAAAGACAGGAGATATTTGTGTCATACGGTGGTCAAAACCTTCGAGAGATTATATAATGAATTTTTATCGACCAAAAGAAGTATTGTGCAAGAAAACGGAGTCCGGAAGGCGCACGAGGTGCCCACGACGCAAGGGGCACGCCTCCCACCCTCGTGGAAGCCTCGTGTCCTTCCCGGACTACTTCTTATTTTCCTATTTTTCTAAATATTCCAAAACGAAGAAATATTGCCATTAGAACCGTTTTGGAGTCGGTTTACTTACTGTACCATGTACCTATTCCTTTTCAGAGTCTGAAACGTTCCGGAAAGCATCCCTTATGTATTCCTCCGGGGTTACGGTTTCAATAAGACTAGTTTCAACATTTATGGGATTACCTGAGATATAATGTTTGATTCTTTGACCGTTCACCACCTTCGGATTTGTGCCTTCGAAGTTGTTGATTTTTATGGCACTGGAACGATAGACCTCCTCGATAACGTAAGGACCTTCCCATTTAGAGAGAAGTTTGCCTGCAAAAAATCTTAAATGAGAGTTGTATAGCAATACATAATCACCTACATAGAACTCACCCTTTTGTATCCTTTTATCATGCCATCTTTTAACTTTTTCTTTAAACAGCTTGGCATTTTCATAAGCATGGGTTCTCCATTCATCAAGTGAGCTAATGTCAAAAAGCCTCTTCTCACCAGCAAGTTTGAAGTTATAGTTCAGCTCTTTAATAGCCCAATATGCCTTATGTTCTAAT
This sequence comes from Triticum urartu, assembly GCF_003073215.2. Taxonomy (NCBI): domain Eukaryota; kingdom Viridiplantae; phylum Streptophyta; class Magnoliopsida; order Poales; family Poaceae; genus Triticum; species Triticum urartu. Next base: position 298,402,682 of record NC_053024.1, on the reverse strand, counting down.
TCAAGAGGTAAGTGACATGCTTTGCCATAAACCATTTTATACGGAGACATACCCATAGGATTTTTATATGCAGTTCTATAAGCCCATATTACATCATCAAGTTTCTTGGACCAATTCTTTCTAGATCTATTAACAGTCTTTTGCAAAATTAATTTTAGCTCTTTGTTACTTAATTCTACTTGACCACTAGACTGTGGGTGATAAGGAGATGCAATTCTATGATTAGCATCATACTTAGCAAGCATTTTACGAAAGGCACCATTAATAAAGTGTGAACCACCATCAGTCATTAAATATCTAGGGACTCCAAACCTCGGGAAAATAACATCTTTAAGCATCTTAAAGGAGGTGTTATGATCAGCACTACTAGTTGGAATAGCTTCTACCCACTTAGTAACGCAATCAACAACAACTAAAATATGTGTATACCCATTAGAGGAAGGAAATGGTCCCATATAATCAAAGCCCCAAACATCAAATGGTTCAATAACAAGTGAATAATTCATAGGCATTTCTTGATGTCTACTAATAGTACCAATTCTTTGACATTCATCACAAGACAAGACAAACTTACGGGCATCCTTGAAGAGAGTAGGCCAATAAAAACCGGATTGCAATACCTTATGTGCTGTTCTATCTCCAGCATGGTGTCCTCCATAAGCCTCGGAGTGGCACTTGCATAGGATATGTTCCTGTTCATGCTTGGGTACACAACGTCTAGGAATACCATCTACTCCTTCTTTATAAAGATGTGGGTCATCCCAAAAGTAATGTCTCATATCATAGAAGAACTTTTTCTTTTGCTGGCATGTGAAACTAGGTGGTATAAATTTAGCAAAAATATAATTAGCATAATCAGCATACCATGGAGCAGTACGAGAAGCATTTATGACATTTATTTGTTCATCAGGAAAGCTATCATCAATAGGTAGTGGGTCATCAAGAACATTTTCTAACCTACACAAGTTGTCTGCAACGGGGTTCTCAGCTCCCTTTCTATCAATAATATGCAGATCAAATTCTTGTAGCAAGAGAACCCATCTAATAAGTCTAGGTTTAGCATCTTTCATTTCCATAAGGTATTTAATAGCAGCATGATCAGTGTGAATAGTTACTTTAGAATCAACAATATAAGGTCTGAACTTATCACAAGCAAAAACAACTGCTAAAAATTCTTTTTCAGTGGTAGCATAATATCTCTAGGCATTGTCTAGAGTTTTACTAGCATATTGAATAACATTTAATTTCTTATCAGCTCTTTGTCCTAGAACAGCACCCACAGCATAATCACTAGCGTCACACATAATTTCAAAGGGTAAATTCCAATCAGGTGGCTGAACAATAGGTGCAGAAATCAATGCTTTCTTAAGTATTTCAAATGCTTCTACACAATCATCATCAAAGAAAAAACAAATATATTTATGTAATAGGTTAGTCAGAGGTCGAGAAATTTTTGAGAAGTCCCTAATGAACCTCCTATAAAAACCGGCATGACCCAGAAAACTTCTTATACCTTTGATGTCCTTGGGACATGACATCTTTTCAATAGCATCAACTTTAGCTTTGTCAACTTCAATACCTCTTTCAGAAATTTTATGCCCAAGACAATACCTTCATTAACCATAAAGTGGCACTTCTCACAATTCTAGACAAGATTAGTTTCTTCATATCTCTGCAAAACTCGATCAAGGTTGCTTAAGCAATCATCAAAATAGGATCCATAAACGGAGAAATCATCCATCAAAATCTCACATATTTCTTTTCACAGAAGTCAGAGAATATATCCACCATGCATCTTTGAAAGTTAGCAGGTGCATTACATAAACCAAAAGGCATACATCTATAAGCAAAAGTACCGAAAGGGCAAGTAAAATTGGTCTTTGATTGATCATCAGCTAACACAGGTATTTGAGAGAAGCCAGAGTAACCATCTAGAAAGCAAAAATGTGTATGTTTGGATAATCTTTCTAGCATTTGATCAATAAAAGGCAAAGGGTAACGATCTTTTTTAGTAGCCTTATTTAATTTGCGGAAATCAATTACCATCCTATAACCTATAATAATTCTTTGCATGATCAATTCATCTTTATCCTTAGGAACAAGTGTAATACCTCCCTTCTTAGGGACACAATGTATAGGACTTACCCACTTACTATCAGCAACGGGATAAATTATACCTGCCTCAAGGAGCTTTAATATTTCCTTTCTTACCACTTCTTTCATCTTAGGATTCAGTCGATGTTGGTGATCAATAACTGGTTTGGCGTCTTCCTCCAAATTTGTTTTGTGTTGACATAGAGTGGGACTAATGCCCTTAAGATCATCAAGAGTATATCCAATAGCAGCACGGTGCTTATTCTGAGTTTTCAATAATTTCTCTTCCTCCTTCTCTAAAAGGTTAGTAGTAATAATAATAGGATATATTTTCTTTTCATCGAGATAAGCATATTTAAGAGTTTCAGGTAATGGTTTAAGCTCAAACACGGGATCACATTTGGGTGGAGGAGGATCCCCTAGGATTTCAACATGCAGGTTGTGTTTCAAAAGAGGTCCCTATTTAAAGAATACTTCATCTATTTCCCTTCTTTCATTCATGAACATATCATTTTCATGGTCTAGCAAAAATTGTTCTAAAGGATCAGTAGGAGGCACGACAATAGAAGCAAGACCAATAATTTCATATTTACTAGGTAATTCTTTATCATGGGGTTGTCTACAAAATTTAGCAAAATTAAACTCATGAGACATATCCCCAAAACCAACAGAAACAATATCCTTATTGCAGTCTATCTTAGCATTGACAGTATTCAAGAAGGGTCTACCGAATATAATGGGACAAAAGCTATCTTGTGGGGAACCAAGAACAAGAAAATCAGTAGGATATTTAACCTTCCCGCACAGGACTTCGACATCTCTAACAATCCCAACTGGTGAAATAGTATCTCTATTGGCAAGCTTAATGGTGACATCAATACCTTCTATCTCAGCCGGTGCAATATCATGCATAATTTCTTTGTATAAGGAAATAGGTATTGCGCTAGCACTAGCACCCATATCACATAAGCCATGATAACAGGGATCTCCTATTTCAATGGAAATAACAGGCATGCCTACCACAAGTCTATTTTTAACTTTAGCATCAGGTCTAGCAATTCTAGCAGCTTCATCATAGAAGTAAATAACATGCCCATCAATATTATCGGCCAAGAGATCTTTAACCATAGCAATTTTAGGTTCAACTTTAATTTTCTCAGGGGGTTTAGGTGTCTTAATATTACTTTTGTTGACTACAATTGAAACTTTAGCATGATTCTTTATTCTAACAGGGAAAGGTGGTTTCTCAATATAAGTAGCAAGAACAACGGGATCATCATAAGTGATAGTCTTTTCTTCAACTTTAATAGGTGCAACTACTTTTGTTTCAATGGGATTATTATATTTAAACCACTTCTCCTTGGGGAGATCAACATGAGTAGCAAAGGATTCACAGAAAGAAGCTACTGTCTCAGAGTCAAGTCCATATTTAGTGCTAAATTTACGGAAAACATCTGTATCCATGAAAGACTTAACACAATCAAACTTAGGTATTATACCTAACTCCTTACCTTCGTCGAGATCCCAGTCTTCAAAGTTGCGTTTAATTCTCTCCAATAAATTCCATTTGAATTCAATAGTCTTCATCATAAAGGAACTAGTACAAGAAGTATCGAGCATGGAGCGTTTGTTGTCAAAAAGCCGAGCATAAAAAATTTGAATAATCATTTCTCTTGAGAGGTCATGATTGGGGCATGAATATAACATTGACTTGAGCCTCCCCCAAGCTTGAGCGATGCTCTCTCCTTCGCGAGGCCAGAAATTATATATATAATTACGATCACGATGAACAAGACGCATAGGATAAAACCTCTGATGGAATTCCAATTTCAACCGTTATAGTCCCATGATCCCATATCATCACATAGCCTATACCATGCCAATGCATCGCCCTTCAAGATAGAGGGAAGACCTTCTTCTTGATAACATCATCGGGCAGACCTGCAAGCTTAAATAATCCACAAACTTCATCCACATAGATTAAGTGCAAATCGGGATCCAATGTTCCATCTCCTACAAAAGGATTAGCTAGCAGTTTCTCTATCATACCCGAAGGAATTCAAAGTAAACATTTTCAGTAGGTTCAGTAGGTTGAGGAGTAACTAATTGTGGTTCCGGATGAGGTGAAGATACCCCGAACAAACCCCTCAAAGGATTATGTACCATAGTAACAAGTGACAGTAAATTTCAGCACACTATATAAATTCATCCTTACCAAATTCCACCTACCAAAGGCGCTTCACTCCCTGGCAACGGTGCCAGGAAAGAGTCTTGATGACCCACAAGTATAGGGGATCTATCGTAGCCTTTTCGAGAAGTAAGAGTGTCGAACCCAACGAGGAAATGATAAGCAGTTTTCAGTAAGGTATTCTCTACAAGCACTGAAATTATTGGTAACAGATAGATTTGTGATAAGGTAATTTGTAACGAGTAGCAAGTAATAAAAGTAAATAAGGTGCAGCAAGATGGCCCAATCCTTTTTGTAGCAAAGGACAAGCCTGGACAAACTCTTATATGGTCCAAATCAGCCCCTTACGAAGCAACGCATATACTACGGTTTAAGCTTCTGTCACTCTAGCAACCCATCATCTACTTATTACTTCCCAATGCCTCCCTCTAGGCCCAAACAATGGCGAAGTGTCATGTAGTCGACATTCACATGACACCACTAGAGGGATGACAACATACATCTCATCAAAATATCCAACGAATACCAAATTAACAAGACTACTAATAGTAAGACTTCTCCCATGTCCTCAGGAACAAACGTAACTACTCATAAAGCATATTCATGTTCATAATCAGAGGGGTATTAATATGCATAATGGATCTAAACATATGATCTTCCACCAAGTAAACCAACTAGCATCAACTACAAGGAGTAATCAACACGACTAGCAACCCATAGGTACCAATCTGAGGTTTGGATACAAAGATTGGATACAAGAGATGAAGTAGGGTTTGAGATGAGATGGTTCTGGTGAAGATGTTGATTGAGATTGACCCCCTCTCGATGAGAGGATCATTGGTGATGACGATGGTGATGATTTCCCCCTGCCGGAGGGAAGTTTCCCCGGCAGAACAGCTCCGCCGGAGCCCTAGATTGGTTCCGCCAAGGTTCCGCCTCGTGGCGGCGGAGTCTCGTCCCGAAAGCTTGCTTATAATTTTTCCTCGGACGAAAGACCTCATATAGCAGAAGATGGGAATTGGAGGGCCACCAGGAAGCCCACGAGGCAGGGGGGCGTGCCCAGGGGGGTAGGGCGCGCCCCCCACCCTCGTGGCTAATGGGTGGCCACCCTCTGGTACTTCTTGCGCTCAGTATTTTTATATATTCTGAAAAGTGCTCCTATGAAGTTTCAGGACTTTTGGAGATGTGCAGAATAGGTCTCTAATATTTGCTCCTTTTCCAGCCCAGAATTCCAGTTGCAGGCATTCCCCCTCTTCATGTAATCCTTGTAAAATAAGAGAGAATAGCCATAAATATTGTGACATAATGTGTAATAACAGCCCATAATGCAATAAATATCAATATAAAAGCATGATGAAAAATGGACGTATCATGCTCTACGCTCGGTTGCGAGGTGGAGAGGGACCAGAGGAGGGGGAGAGGCACTGGGAGAGTGAGAGAGGGTCGAGGAGGTCGCGTGGCTGCACCAGGGAGGGCCAGAGCGAAGCGGCAAGCATGAGGTGGCTGTTGGTGGCCATGCGCGTGCTGGCACGAGGTTGAAGGAGGTGGCGCTGGGCTGGGCCACTACCTCAGTGGGCTAGGCCAACAGTGCTGGACCAGCACAGGAGCTGGGCCGGTTGGTGGGCGCCAGGTTAGTCCTTCTCTCTCTCTCTCTCTTTTATTTTTCTTTTCTATTTATGTTATTTTGTTTTGATTTAGTTTGGAAACTAAACCATTTTAAAACTTTTTGTAAATTTTTATGTGAGCTCAAAGAGCTAGTCCAAGTTCACATGCAAGCTTACAAAATATTTGAACATTATTTCTTATATATCAGAAATAATTCCAACCCAAATATATTATTGATTTATATAAAAGGCCCAAAGTAAATTATTTCTGTGACTCCAAAAATATTGGTTTGAATTTCACCTCATGCCAATATTTTCACAGAATAACAGGAACATTTTCTTGGACTCATTTGATGAGATTTAAATGTTGGTTATTTTTAGAGGTTTTGTGAGGCTTTTGAAAATTCCTCACTTCAAATTTCATTTGAATTTAAACATGATGCTCACATGGAAGCTAGCATAGGTCAGACCAGAATAAGGGATGTGTCAACGCACCCCTACTAAACAAGAATCTCGTCCCAAGATTCAAGTCGTGAGGTAAGAAGACAGAGGGACACAAGCTAATACAATCTTCTCGATCCAATTTCCCTTCTCGGAGATGTCGATTCATTGCATCAAATGATCTTGATGTCCTTGCTTTGAGAACTCCAACTAACATTACAACGAGAGGAAATGGAAAAACTCTAGAAGGATCGATCTTCTCCAAGATCGAACAACCGATGATCAACACATGGAATGAGACATTGAAACATCTCTCGAGCTGAGACATGAAACATACATCCAGAGGGATGGAGTGTAACAGATGATGAAGGTTCACTAGGTAGACGACAATTTCACTCTTTAGAAGGTGGTGAACGGTTGTCAACGTAGTGAGGATTTGAGTTGCCACGATACCATAAAGAGACATCTTAGAGGAAGGTGACTCGCAGAAATATTCCCTTAAGTGGCAAAAAGAATTACTTTTTATTCACAGATCATTGAAACTCTTTATACCCGCCTAAGGCAAATCACAACAATTCTTTGGCGGAGTACGAAGGGATGGCATACCCGGACTAGAATGGATGATGTGGACTACCTTGTTGAAGACAACGCAAGGGATGATTTTTGCTTATCATCAGAAATGGATGGAACCCATGGTAGGACCACTTTGAAGATGATCCTGATCAGTAATTATTGCGAAGGGTAGTCCATAGTAAGATGACACAATGGTGGGTGCAAGCTGGGAATAAAATACAAATGCTCGTTCAGATCTGGTTGGTAAGGGGATATTTCAGACAGCATGTCTGGAAAAGAAAGTTAGCAACACAAATCGACGAGATGATGTTGCGAGATTCTCGGGAAAGTTAGCAAGATCCAAAACATGAGTTGGTTCTACTACATACATGTGAACACGCTGTCCAAGACAAGCATGACCACATAGTAGTCTTATAATAAAACACTATCGAGTTCAGGTGGGGAACCATCATCAAGGATTTCGAAGTCTTTACGCAAGTCCATGGATTAGATCACAAGCATAGACTTATTTTCCTTGAACAAGTCAATCAGTGGCTTGGTGTGCTAGGGAATACATATGGAATGAAGGTAGCGAGCCTATCAAACCATAGAATACTTCGCACTTGCATGACTAATTTGGGATGAGTCCAAAGGAAGCAAAAACAAACTTTCTCGAATTCACGGCGGCAACTTGCATGAAACTAGTATAGATGGAAAGATTGAACTTTTCTGATCAATTTTCATATATAAATCTTTGCATTTGGAGTTAAAGATTAAATTCTATGAATTTTTGAAGTTTGTGATATTTTCCGGAATTTCATGAATAGGAATAAACCCAGAAAATACTTATTGCGTCAGCATGACGTCGGTGTGACATCACCAGGTCAAAAGAGGTTGGTACAAGTCAAACCTGACCAGTGGGGTCCACTGGTTAGTGACACGATGATGGTTAGTGTCGCTGACAGGTGGGGTCGGGTCAACAACCACGTCAGCAAGTCAGCACTAACGTTTGGGGTCGGTCAACGTGTGACGTGGCCAGGTCAAATTGACCAGTGGGGCCCATGGTGTTAGTTTAATCTAAATAGAAATAAAACCCAGGTTAATTAGGGCATGGGCCCCAGGTGTCAGTGACCTAGGGGGTTACTTAGTGCATCATTAGCGCTAAGCGCCCAGGGATTAGGCCGGCGGCTAATCGCCAGCGAGGCTAGAGGTGACGCTGGTGCTCGGGATTGCGCTATGAGGCACGGCTCGAGCCGCGGCTAGGCGCGTTGGAGAGCCCTTGTCGATGCGCGTCGAATGGTGGTGGTGGTCGGGCCTGTGGTGGCCGGAGTCAACGGCGGCGAGGTTGGAAGCAGCGGCGGACGTTCGAGTGTGCATAGAAACGCAGCTGCGGTGGCCTAGGCGATGCGTGGGCGTGAACGAAACCGTCTACACGATGCGGTGAGCAGGATGGACGTGCGCACGGGAGCAAATGATCACCGGAGCATCGTCAACTACAAGCACGGGCGGCGGTGTGTTTCGGTCGTCGGCGAAGTAGCACCTACGGCGTGCAACCGAGAAAATGGAGAGGGGGAGAAGGAGGAGCAGCTCACAGCGGTTGGAGCAGGCGTCGAAGCGGGCTCCGGGAAGGCCGGAGCTGAGTGGGGCGGCGAGGCGGATCTCCTACGGCCGAGGAGGGGAAAAGCATCGGGGGCGGCGCTTTAGGGCCCTTCCGATCGCGTGGCACGGTGAGGAGGTAGGGAACGAGGTGGTGGAGCTCGGGGATAGCTCGGGGCGGCTCAGGGAACACGGAGGACGCGGTGACACTGAGCGGCGGCGACAGACGCGTTCGGGTCCGAGGATCCGCTCCCGTCTCCTTACAAGAACGCCATCCATAGCACTCATGCTTATCTATCGTATTTTAGAGTATCCACTTTCACTTGTCTATGAAATATTATAGGCAACACAGAAGTTCATTACCGCGGACGCGGCTATTCGAATAGATCATTTATAACCCTGCACGGGTGTACTTCTTCACACATGTTTCCACCACTTAGCGTCTGCACACGACATGTGCTCGGTAAACTTCAAGCGAAAGCTAACGTGGGTGAAGACCACGACCTAACTAACCAAACAAGTCTCTAGGCCAGGTTTATCGCCTATTCGGGTTCCATCCGCGAGGAGATCCGGCCAGGGTTTCACTCACATCCCCAAACGATGTGTGCAGGGTTCCCGAGACACCAAACGGGCGACTCGGTACACCGGGACACGATGTATCTACTGCATCATAGCCCACCCCTAGGGTCAGTGCTACACACAACCTCCAACACATAACCTACAAACACCAGAAACTAGTTGCAACTCCTGTACAGAGGACAAGGGCGGTTAATAAGTTGAGCGAGGTCATATTTCAGGGCCCAACGTGTGGTAGTAGCTTTTCATGGATCACCAACACAGAACTCGGTTCCTGAGGACGGCTTCAGTGAGACAACCCACCATGTACTCCTACATGGCCTCTCACCGCTACCTTTACCAAATCGTGTTCACACACTTATCTGACACACAGCAGGACATGTTCATCACCATTCCAATTCATCCCCGATGAATCAGAACTGACTGAACTCTATGCAGCACTAGGCATGACAAACAAGCATGAATAAGTAGGCACATCAGGGCTCAAACAAATCCTTCTCATGATAGTGGGTTTCATCTATTTACTGTGGCAATGACAGGTCATGCAGAGGAAAGGGGGTTAACTACCGCAGCATGTAACAGTCGTATCGTTGTTGTCCTAATGCAGTAAAAGAGAGCAGAAGCGAGATAGTGGGATTGTATCGGAATGAACAAGGGGGTTTTGCTTGACTGGCACTTCTGAAGATAGTATAGTTCTTCATCGGTGTCATCGATCTCATCGTCGAAACCACGTCTACTGAGAGGGAACAACATCGGCAAATTGAGAAGGAACACAATCAATGCAATGTGACAATATGATGCATGAATGTGACATGGCAACATGATGTGATTTGAGCTAATGCTGCTAGCACCAGAAGGGTTTGAGATGGTTTGAACCAAAGGTTCAAATTCAAATTCAAATTATGAACTTCCAAAGTGCATTAACATGTTTTGAGCTATACAACAAGGTTAAGTTGCTTTAACATGCACGAAACCAGTACCAATGGATAGATTGAATTTTTGTGATCATTTTTCATATATAACTTATTTCATTCTGGGTTATAGATTATTTTTTATGATTTTTAGAAGTTCAAATCATTTTCTGGATTTTTGGGTTATTTAGAAATAAAAAATTCAGAAAAGGATTTATGGCATCAGCACTACGTCAGGGTGACGCCATCGAGTCAACCGGTTAGCCCAGGTCAAACTGACTAGTGGGGCACGCGTGTCAGTGGCTAACTAAGCTAATCTAGTTTAATTAGCACTAACCTAGGATAAACTAATTAAGTTTAAATCTAAACTAGGTTAATTAACCGGGCAGGGCCCGCATGTCATAGACCCAGGGGAGGTCAAATCCCCTGGTCAACAGGGGCTAAACCACCGGCGTTTAGCCACTCGCGAGGCCCGAGCTGCTGGAGGTGCTCGGAAAACCTCCACAAGGCTCAGATCGATGCGTTGAGGGCATCTCTAGGACGCTGGCGATGCGCCGCGTCGGATGGTGGTGGTGGCCGGGCCTAAGGTGGCCGGAGCTGACGACAACGAGCACGGATGCGGCAGCCGGCATTCGGGTGTTCGCAGAAATGCTGCTGCGGTGCGCAAATGAGCGCAGTGAGGCGCTAGCGAGGCTCTACGCGTGGAGGTGAGTAAGTTTGACCCACGCCCTGGACCAAATGGTCATCGGAGCGTCATCGGCAGTGAGCGCAGGTGACGGCGCGTTTGGTCACCAGTGGGATGGCGGCTACGGCATGCAAAGGAGTCGGAGGAGAGGGTGGTTTGGTTGAGGAGCTCACGGCGGTTGCAGCGGTGGCCTCGTCGAGCTCGGGGAGGGGCTAGTGACGACGGGAGGTCACTGGCGATCTCGGTGACCGAGAGGTTGGAGATGATGCAGTGATGATGGAGTAGGGCTTCCAGCGAGGCATGAGTCGGCGGAGGGGACGTGGACGGTGTTGTGGTTCCTTCGAACGGTTTAGCGAGGCGAGTGGTGGACGGGGGCCGCGGTGACAGCGAGTGGCGGCAACGGTTGGGTTCGGGAGCGAGAGGGGGGAGAGCAGAGGAGGGGAGAAGCACGTGAGAGTGTGAGAGAGGGTCGAGGGGGTCTATGTGGTACTCGTGGAGGTGTCCAGGCCCTCGGCGGCAAGCAGGAGCTGGCGAGGCGCGTGCTCGCGAGTGGCGGCCATGCGCAGTGCGTCCTCGCGCAGTGCGTCCTCCTGGCAATAAGAGAACAATGACTGGCCACTGGGCTAGTCGGGCCAGTTGGGCTGTCACAAGAACTGGGCCGAGGTAAGTGGGCTGCTAGGTAAGCTACAGGTAAGGTTCCTCTATCTCTTTCTTTTATTTCTTGTTTTCTATTATTCTGTAGACTTTAGGGCTTTATTAAAAATAGCTAGGCACTTTCAAAAATCATGCAACGATGACTGTAGCAACCGTTTGGAATATAACCAACAGTAAACATTTCAGTTTATGATTATTTGGACATTTAAACTATTTTATAGCATTTAAATGCCCAAATGCAAATAGAGTATGATTTAATAGACTAAGCCTATGATGTCCTAGAAATATGTGCACCATTTTTGTCAGAGGTTTAAGACCAAGGCAAAGATGATGAACATTTTAGAAGGGCATTTTAGGTTCATTGAAAATAATTTTAGTAAACCCTAGTTGGTTTCAGGGGGTGCTGGGGGTTCTATCATCCCCATTTCAGTTACTGCCCACAACTATTTTTAGGATTTATAAAATTGATTTGGTTTATAAACTAAATCAAAACAGAGAAAATAAATAGAAAAACAGAAATAAAAGAGAGAGAGAGGACTTACCTGACTTACCTGGCGTTCACCTGGACTGGCCCAGCATGGCCCAGCCCAGCTACCGATGCCAGTCATCTCCCTCCTCTCGCCAGAAGGACGAGGTCGCGTGCTCGACGCGTGCGTCCACGCGCCCGAGACACCTCCTGCTTCTGCCGACACTGGAGGCTGGCTGGAGACGCCATGCGACCCCCCTTGATCCCCTCTCACTTTCCCCTCTCTCCCTAGACCTCTTCCCCCTCCTCTGCTCTCTCTCTCTTGCCCGGGTCCGAGCGTGTCTAAGAGCGCCGACGAGCACCACCGCACCCAGAGCCTTCCCCCTAACCTATCTCTGTGCCCTAGAGCTCCTCTACGATCTCTTCTTCGTCCTCGACGAGCTACACATCGCCGAACGCCCCCGAGCGCTCTCCCCGTCGTCTTCATCAACCACGACCACTAAAATCGCCAGCGTCCTTCCGTCGTCTTCATCCCTTCCCCGAGCTCTAAGAGGCCACCACTGGAACCGTCGTGAGCCCCTCACCCGAACCCCTCTCCCCCTACCTCATTTGCATCGCGTAGCTGTCGAACCCGCCGGATCCGTGAGCTTTCGCTCGCCGTTCATGTCGCCGCCGTGGCCACGGTCACTGCAGCCCATGCCCGAGCACACCAGTGTGCTCAGAACCTCTCCTCGCACCCATAGCCACCACCAGCTCCTCCTCCCGAACACCCTAGCGAGGAACTCGAGCACGGCCGAACCACGGCCGCTGCAAACCTCGTCGTCGATGTTGATTCCTGCGACCATATGGTCCAGCTCCACCACCCACAGATGCGGCTCAGCCCCAGCTCTCCATAGAACCCAACCACGCCCCAAACCATGCCCCGTAGCGCAATCCCGACGCAGACGCCGCCGCGATCTTAGGTCACCGGCGGTTAAACTCCGGTGGATGACGTGGCACCATTAGTTTAGGTGCTAATCACGTTTAGTTAGTGTCACGTGTCGATGACATATGGGCCCCACGCCCTTAACTAACCGCAGTTTAACCCATGTTTAGTTTAAGTTAATCTCAGTGGCCCCATGTGTCGGCGTTGATCTCGCTGACGTGGCCATTGACCGGACCCACCGGTTTGTGGCACTAACTGACGCTGGGTCACTGACCAATGGGTCCCACTGGTCAGGTTTGACCTGGACCGCCGCTGTTGACTCGCTGATGTCACGGTGACGTCATGCTGATGCAGTAATTCTTTTTTGGAATTTAAATAAATCTTAAATGGTTTATTTATTTCAGAAAATGTTATAAACTTCTAAACATCATATAAAATCAACTGTAACTCCAAATGAAAAATGATCAGAAAAATCCAATCTATCCATATGTACTGGTTTCATGCATGTTTAAGAAACTTAACCTTCTTGTTTAGTTCAAAACATGATAAGGCACTATTTAAATTCATAAGTTGAGTTTGAGATTGAACCTTTGGTTCAAAATGACTCAAACCCAGCTGGTTGTAGTTGCATTAGCCCAACACACTCATTTTTACATGTCATGATCATGCATCATATTGTGCATTGCATTGATTGTGTTCCTTCTCTGTTGCCGGTGGTTGTTCCCTCTCGATAGACGTGTTCCAAGGATGAGTTCGATGAAGAGCTATATTATCTTCAGAAGTGCTAGGCCAGCAAAACCCCCTTGTTCATTCTGACGCAAACCCACTCTCTCGCTCTGCTCTCTTTTACTACATTAGGACAACAACGCTTCAATTGTTACCTGCTGCGGTAGTTGAACCCCTTTCCTCTGCATGACCTGTCATTGCCACAGTAAATAGATGAAGCCCACTAGCATGAGTAGGAGTTGTTTGAGCCCTGATGTGCCTACTCATTCATGCTTGTTTGTCATGCCTGCTACTGCTTCGATTTGAGTAAGGTCTGATTCATCGGGGATGAATTGGAAAGTGGTGAACATGTCCTATGGTGTATGAGCTAAGTGTGTGAACACGATTTGGTAAAGGTAGCGGTGAGAAGCCATGTAGGAGTACATGGTGGGTTGTCTCACTAAAACCGTCCTCAGGAACTGAGTTCTGTGTTTGTGATCCATGAACAGCTACTACCACACGTTGGGCCCTGAAATATGACCCTGCTCGACTTATTAACCGCTCTTGTCCTCTGTCCAGGAGTTGCAAGTAGTTTCTGGTGTTTGTAGGATATGTGTTGGAAGTCGTGCGTAGTGCTGACCCTAGGGGTGGGCTATGATGCAGTAGATACACCATGGCCTGGTGTACCAAGTCGCCCGTTTGGTGTCTCGGGAACCCTGCACACATCGTATGGGGCTGTGAGCGAAACCCCGGCCGAATCTCCTCGCGGATGGAACCCGAATAGAAGATAAACCTGGACTAGAGACTTGATTGGTTAGAGGGCACAAGATCGTAGCTAAGGTAACAAGATAAACGTCGAAGTCCACGCGGAACTACTAGCGAGACTGAAATCTCTCTGCAAAAACATAAATTAAGAAAACGTGAGTACAAATGTACACAGCAAGACTTACATCAGAACTATCTACATATGCATCAGTATCAACAAAGGGGGGTGGTGGAGTTTAACTGCAGCAAGCCAGCTATGACTCAGTGGCTATCCTGTACTACGATTGCAAGTAACTCTTTTGAGGTGGCACCCACGAGTGCACATATTCACCAATCAATACACCACTATGGATCCACTCCCGTCTCCCTACAAGACGCCATCCATACCACTCACGCTTATCTTGCGCATTTTAGAGTATCCACTTTCACTTGTCTATGAACTGTATAGGCAACGAAGTAGTCCTTTACCACGGACGCGGCTATTCGAATAGATGATGTTAACCCTGCAAGGGTGTACTTCTTCATACATGTTTCCACCACTTAGCATCTGCACACGACATGTGCTCGGCAGACTTCAAGCGAAAGCCGACGTGGGTGTAGACCACGACCTAACTAACCACACAAGTCTCTAGTCCAGGTTTATCACCTATTCGGGTTCCATCCACGAGGAGATCCGGCCGGGGTTTCGCTCACAGCCCCAAACAATGTGTACAGGGTTCCGAGACACCAAATGGGCCCCCGACATACCCGGCATGGTGTATCTACCGCATCATAGCCCACCCCTAGGTTCAGCACTACGCACGGCCTCCAACACATATCCTACAAACACCAGAAACTAGTTGCTACTCCTGGACAGAGGACAGGGCGGTTCATAAGTCGAGCGAGGTCATATTTCTGCGCCCAATGCATGGTAGTAACTGAATCTTAAATCACACATACAGATCTCAGTGCTTAAGGACGGTTCCAATGAAACAACCCACCATGTACTCCTACATGGCCTCTCATCGATACCTTTACCAAATCATGTTCAACACATCACTCACATTACCGACATAATCACTTCACTCTAGCCCATCACCCAGATGAACCAGACCCGACACGACTCTAAGCATAGCAGGCATAGCAAGGTAGGGAACATAGACATGGCTGAATCAACTCCTACACATGCTAGTGGATTTAATCTAGTTACTGTGGAAATGACAGGTCATGTAGAGGAAATGGGTTCAATTATCGCAGCACACAGCAGTCTGAAATGTTGTTGTCTTAAATGTAGTAAATGAGAGCACGAGCGAGAACATGGGGTTGTATCGATATGATCAATGGGGTTGCTTGCCTGATGGAGTGGTAGTTGGATACTGCCCTTCAGTCGGATATTTGTGGGTATCCTCGGAGGCAGAACCTACCATGAAAGACACATCAAACACAATCATCACATGGCAATATGCAACAATATGATGCATGCTATGACATGGCAATATGGGTATGTTTTGGCTAATGCATTCTAAAACAGGTTGGTTTGAGTCCATTTGATTCAAAGATGTAAATGAAAGCTCGTGATATGAAGTCATATTAATGCATTAGCTTGTTTCACTTAAACAGGAAGGTTAAAGTGTTCTGACATGCATGAAAACATTATAGATGGAAAGATTGGATTTTTCTGATCAATTTTCATATATAAATCATTGCATTTGGAGTTACAGATTAATTTCTATGAATTTTTTAAGTTTATAATATTTTTTGGAATTTCCTGCATAAGAATAAATCCAGTAAATGATTTATTGCGTCAGGGTGACATCGGCAGTCAACGGGGACAGTCCAGGTCAAACCTGACCAGTGGGTCCCACATGTTAGTGTCATTAGACTAACTAATTTTAGTTAGTCCTAATCCTAGGTTAATTAGTAGGGCGGGCCCACACATTAGTACCCACTGGGGTCAAACGGTAGTCAAACCCGGTTCAACTGGGTCAAAACCTGCTGGCGACTCAATGCCTGCGAGGCCAGACACGGTGGAGAGCTGCGGGTTTGCGTCTCCGGCGCCCAAACGGTCGGCAGAGGGCATCTACGTGATGCGGACACACGTCCGCATCAGTTAGTGGTCGCCAGAGTTGTCGCCGGTGATGACCTCAGCGGTTGCCGGAGCTCGGGTGAGCTCGGGGTCGAGGCTCCGGCGGACGAGTCGGCGCGTGCGAGGCATCTACGGGCCCTACGCGACACGGTGAGGTCAGTGGACAGGACGGCTGGGCCGTTGCGTGGTCGGAGCCACGTCAGCGGCGCATGCGGGTGTGCTTGGTGCGGCGTCCACGACGAGTGGTAGAGGGAACGGAGAGGGGGATGATGCTCAGTGGCTAACGACGGATGCAATGAAGCAGACGACGCGCTTGGAGGGGCTCGGAGCTGAGCGAGGCGGCGAGGGGGATCTCCGGCGGCCGACGGCGAAGATGAAGATGTTGGAGTCGCTTCGGGCGTCCTACGGGCGCATGCTTCTTCTTGGAGCTCCGTGGTGTCGAGGCGGAGCCTTTGGGCATGGCGGAAGGATGAGGGGGTGGCTCTGGGCATGGTGGCAGCGAAATCAGCAGCGGTCTCTCTTGGGTCCGTGCAAGAGAGACAACAGAGGACGGGGATGAGCTCGAGGGAGTGAGCGAGAGGGACCAGGGGGGCTGCATGGCGCCTCCAGGCGCTCGGTCAAGGGCGGGGGAGGAAGTAGGAGGTGGAAGCAGGAGCTGGCGACCGTTGCGCGCGCAGGCAACACGCCTCTGCCGTCTAGCAGAGGTGGGAGACGACTAGCAGTGGCCAGTGGGCTGGGCCGGTTGGAGGAGCTGGGCCATGTGGGCTGCCAGGTAAGTCAGGTGGGTCTCTCTCTCAGGTAAGTCAGGTAAGTCAGGTAATTCTTTTATTTGTTTCTGTTTTCTATTATTCTTAAATTTATGGCTTTATTAAAAATACCAAAACAATCTCAAAATTCATGAAACTGCTCAAGGCTACTGTTTGGAATAATTCCAACAGTAAACATTTTAGTTCATGAATATTTGGATATTTAAAATATTATATAGCATTTAAATGCCCAAATGCAAATGGCATATGATTTAATCCAGTCACCTTAAGATGACCTAGAAAATTTTTAGCCAATTTTGTCAGAGGTTCTAACCCAAGACAAAAATGATGGACATTTTAGAAGGGCATTTCAGGTTCATTGAAAATGATTATAGTAAACCCTAGTTGTTTTAGGGGGGTGCTGAGGGTTCTGTCATCCCCTTTTCAAGTTTTTGTGAAATTTAAACATGATGCACACATTAAGGGCTAGCCTAGTGCATACCAGAACTAAGGATGTTGTAACGCCCTCGATGCGGCTATATCTCCCACGTGTCGAAGCACGACTTAAGGGCAAGTGAGGTAATTTTCACAACAACCCATATAAATAAATAAAGGGGAAAGGTACATAGTTGGCTTACACTCGCCACATCACACAAGTACATAAATAAGTCATTACATTCATCCAATACGCTCAGGGTCCGACTACGGAACCCAAAATAAAGATCAATCCCCAAATGCGACAAAGTCCCCGATCGCCCCAACTGGGCACCACTACTGATCATCTTGAAAGACACGTAGTAACGACGAGAGTCTTCATTGAACTCCCACTTGAGCTCGGTCATAACATTTGGAGAGGTATCATCGGTCCCTGCATCTACTTTTGGAAGTAATCTGTGAGTCACGGGGACTCAACAATCTCGCACCCTTGCGATCAAGACTATTTAAGCTTATAGGTAAGGTAAAGTTATGATGTGGAGCTGCAGCAAGCGACTAGCATATATGGTGGCTAACATACACAAAAGAGAGCGAGAAGAGAAGGCAAAGGTACGGTCGAACAACTATGATCAAGAAGTAATCCTAGAACAACCTATGTCAAGTATTACTCCATTATCTTTTTAATGACACGGCGACCACCGAGAAGATACCATCATGGTTACACACGCGGTTGATGCATTTTAATTAAGTTAAGTTTCAGGTTATCTGCAACCGGACATGAACAAATTCCCATCTGCCCATAAACGCGGGCACGGCGTTCGAAAGTTCAAATCCCTGCAGGGGAGTCCCAACTTAGCCCATCACAAGCTCTCACGATCAACGAAGGATATTCCTTCTCCCAAGACAATCCGATCAGACTCGGCATCCCAGTTATGAGACATCCTCGACAATGGTAAAACAAGTCCAGCAACACCGCCCGAATGTGCCGACAAATCCTGATAGGAGCTGCACATATCTCATTCTCAGGGCACACTCCGATAGGTCAAGCTACAAGTAAAACCAGCCCTCGAGTTTCCCCGAGGTGCCCCGTAGGCTGCCCATTTCGGACCAACACTCAGAGGAGCACTGGCCCGGGGGGTTTAATAAAGATGACCCTTGGACTTCGGAAACCCAAGGGAAAAAGAGGCTAGGTGGAAAATGGTAAAACCAATGTTGGGCATTGCTGGAGGAGTTTTATTCAAGGCGATTTGTCAAGGGGTTCCCATTATAACCCAACCGTGTAAGGGACGCAAAATCCAGGAACATAACACCGATATGAAGGAAGCTATGGCGGCAAGAGTGGAACAAAACACCAGGCATAAGGCCGAGCCTTCCACCCTTTACCAAGTATATAGGTGCATTAAGATAAACAAGATAATATGGTGATGTCCCAACAATAAACATGTTCCAACAAGGAACGATCTCCAATCTTCACCTGCAACTAGCAACGCTATAAGAGGGGCTGAGCAAAGCGGTAACATAGCCAAACAACGGTTTGCTAGGACACGATGGGTTAGAGGTTTCACGTGGCAATAGGGAGGCATTATAAGCAAGTGGTAGGCATCGTAGCATAGTCATAGCAAAAGAGCGAGCATCTAGCAAGCAAAGATAGAAGTGATTTCGAGGGTATGGTCATCTTACCTACAAAGTTCTCAGAGTTGCCTTGATCCTCGTAAGCATACTCAACGGGCTCCTCGTTCACGTACTTGTCTCCCGGCTCTACCCAAGCAAGAACAACAAACAAAAAGGAACATAATCAACCACGTGCAATGCTCAAGCAACATGATGCAAACATGATATGATATGCGGGATGCGATATGCGATGCATATGCATGATTTGGAAAGGAATGACTGAACCTGGCCTCAACTTGGAAATACAAGAGGGCCACTGGAAAGAGGAGTTGATTTCGGTTGAAATCGATATAAAGATCACCGGAATCGGATGCACGGTTTGGAAATGGCAAGCAAAACAAACATGGCACCGGTCTGCGATAAACAGCAAGTAGCCATCTAAATGCATCAAGATAAATATGCTACATCACCCAAACATAGCAAAAAAATACATGGAAGGGATCCACTCATGATGCTTGTCAAAATATGAACACTGAGCTATGGCTAATTCGCTCAATAGCAGGTTCAAACAAGCATGGCAAAAGTGCAAAAGATAACAGGTTCCAGACTTAGTGAAATTAACAGCATGCCAGGAATTTATCACCAGGAAGCAATGTTTAGAGCACGAAAACTACATGCTACAAGAACATATCATGGCAAAGCAAGGCATGGCATGAAGCTACTCAAAGCATATAACAAAAGTCCCTTAGTGACCATGAGCCAAAAGGGATCAGAAAATACAATTGCAAGCATGTGAACATAGCAAAAACATAAACAGATTCAGACTTGGTGAAAAACTAGACGATGGCAAAACAGATAACAAGTAGGCATGTTTACGAGCTCGATGCACTCACTACAAGGCATTGAATGACAAGCTAAGCATACACCCAGCAAATAGACATGGCATAGAAGCTAGACATGGCAAGAACAACAACATAGCATGCACGGATCAACTACAACAAGCTCGGCAAAATTGCTAAACATGTTAACAATCTGCCAGGAACATTTATAGCAAAAGTAGAGCTCGATTGACTCAAGCTAGGGTGCTCCATAATTGCAAACAAAGACATGCATGTATAGAGCACAGCATTATCTACAAAACATCCTTACTGATCATGCTCAAAAGAGGCACGGATCGCTAGGAAACAACACGAACATATGGCATAAAAATAAGGACAGGGCAAGGACTTAGTGAAATTCTAAGTCCCTGAAATCAGCAATCATTGAGTAAGCTACTTTGTATGCTTGTGCTAGTCACCACAAAGATCACAAAAATACATGGCATACACCCCTATAAAGATGGCATGGCATTCTTCAAAACAAATGTAGAACTTAGGATCATAGCATGCACACATTAATCATGGCAAAAATGACAAAAGTGCATTTGCTGAAATAGATCTGAAACTATCATCACATAGCCCTCTTCCAACAGCATTTCGGGCATCAAGATGAGCTCAAATGAAAATGATGCAATGACATGAAATGATGTACTCATCGAGACGAACATTTGATATGCTACACGCACGAATCGGAGCCACGATGGGGAAGTTATGATGCGTCAAAGTAGGCATAAAAGTTAGGGTTAGGGACGAAAAAGTCAAACCTCAGAATTCCAGATCCAGATCCAGCACGCGAACCGAGGAGATTGCCTGAATCACTATAGCTGCATGACGAACGAGGATGGCCGGAGTCGGGGTCCGCCGGATCTGGCCGGGAGGAGGACGGAGGGGTCGCCGGACTCCGTGCATGACGTCGGAGCGGCGAGGGCGGCGAGGTGTGGACGCGGGCGCGGCGGCCGGAGCTTGAGGGCGCAGCGGCCGGGGCTTGAGGGCGCGGCTGCCGGAGGCGGCGGCGTCGGCGATGGCGCGCGGGGCGGAGCAGGTGGCGGCCGGAGGAGGAAAGGTGGCGGCGTGGTGAGGCAGCTCCTCGGCGGTGGACACGTGGCGGCCGGTGACAGGTGCGGGCGAAATGTCCGGTGGCGGCGGACGTTGTCCGGCCGCGCGGAGGTGCGGGGCTAGGGTTTAGGGTGGATTTGTATCCGAAAATTTCGGGGAGGAGATATTTATAGAGGTAGGAGGAGCTAGGAAAGCTCCAAATTAGGTGTGGTTTGCGGCCACACGATCGTGATCGAACGCTCTGGACGATGGAGGAGGTTTAGGTGGGTTTTGGCCACTTTGGAAGGGTGTTGGGCTGCAACACACACGACGCCTTTTCGGTCCCTCGGTTAACCGTTGGAGTATCAAACGAAGTCCAAATGGTACGAAACTTGACAGGCGGTCTAACGGTAGTAAACCAAGGCCGCATGACAAGTCTCGGTCCAATCCGAAAACATTTAACACCCGCACACGAAAAGAGGTAGAAAGGGACACCGGAGGACATAGGAGTGTCGGAATGCAAAACGGACAACAGGGACAAAGCTCGGATGCATGAGACGAACACGTATGCAAATGCAAGGCACATGATGACATGATATGAGATGCATGACAAAGACAAAAGCACACGAAGGCAAAAACCCAACAACGAGGAAATAGAATAACTTAGTGCCGGAAACGGCAAGAGTTGGAATACAATTAAGGTAAATTACATCCGGGGTGTTACAGATGTGACAACACACCCCTACTAAACAAGAATCTTGTCTCGAGATTCAGGCGTAGGGTAAGATGAAGGGGGGATGGAACTAACATGATCTTCTCGGTCCAGGTTGCACTTCATAAGAACATTGATTCGATCATCATCTTTGTCTCGACATCTTGCTCTGAGAACTCCATCTAACATGACAACGAGAGGAAAGGGAGAATTTTAGAAGAATCAATTTTCCTGGTGTTCGAGCAACTTAGGATCATCTTAATGATCACAAGATCAACTCACGGGATGGAACAAAGAAACATCTCTAGAGCTGAGAGGCAAAACATGCATCAGGAGGGACGGAAGAAACAATTTGACGAGGGTTTCAAATATCAAGGAAAAATTTCCATGATTCCATAACGGGGCACCTTAAGGAAGGTGACTCATAGAATTATTACCTTAAGTGGCAAAAGGAATTACTTTTGATCCATAAATCATTGAAACTCTTCATACCATCCTGAGGCAAATCAAAATTGATCGTTAGAAAGAATTCAAGAGGATGGCATACTCAGTTTGGAAAGGAAATTACGGTTATAGAACAACTTGGCAAATGGAAGGCACACTCCAATTGATACCAAGGATATAACCTAGTGACTGAGCGGTCTTTCAAGAACTTAAGCATTCCTATATTCATCAAAGTTTACCAACATCTATGCCAAGATCCCGGTGACACCCCGTACTACCATGATGAATAACGATGGAGGAAGCAGGTGCATAGGAGGACAACACTTTCTCAGATTTTAACTTGACGACGCCAAGGAAACTGAATCTGGATGATCGACCGAGAAACATTTAACACTCCGCTTCTAATGTTCTCCTTGATGTACTAGCATAACCCATTTGATATGGTTTGGTATCTTGAACATCAAGTAGAAGGTTGGACTTCAGGAGCACAAGAATCCATAAGGAATAACTTCGGAAGTAAATCCTACGGAATCCTTATGGGCAGGTGGCCAACTTTATCAATCAGGATACTACAATAATAGATCATCCGGCTGGGTGTGTTGGCCAAGACATCCACTTTACCGGGTTACAAAGAGACCAATATTATAGTTCTTGGGAAACATCCCAACCATCATATCTGCCTGAGATTCAGATCTGGTTGGTGTCAGGATATTCTAGACTCATCATATCTAAAAGGAAGGATTGCAACACAAATCGACGAGATGACGTTGCAAGATTCTTAGGAGATGACGTTGCAAGCTCCAAAACATCAGCTGGTTTTGCTACAACATGTGAACACACTATCCCAGAAAAGCATGACCACCTAGTAGTCTTATAATAAAATACTACCAAGTTCAGGTTGGCAACCATCATCGAGGATAACGAAGTCTTGTGCATATCTGTCCGGGCCCTTCAGGATTAGCGCATGAACTTCCTTTCTTTGAACAAATCAATCAGTGGATTGGTGTGCTAGGGAATACATATGGAGTGGAGGTAATTAATCTACCAAACCATATAATACATTCACACATACATAATTGACTTGGGATGGTACCAAAGGAAAAAAAACAATCTTTCTCTAACTCACGGCAACTTGCACCAAATGCACATGAATTCGAGGAAGTCACTTCTTACATCCAAGCATAAGCTTCATGAATGGAACACGAAGGCATTGCTTATAAAGTTTCCAACACTAGCTTGATGTTCAACATGAATCATGGAGGAGTCAAAATGCTGCTGATGGGCTCAACAACAACTCATCGGAATTTTCCATATCACTGGAATTCCAACATTATATGAGCAATGTGATAGTATTGGTCAGACCCAAGGATGTAATGGTGTATGCTTGAGGAACAACCACGAGTAAGAGAACATTATGAATATCGTTGGTTCTAACTTGATTTGACGATAGCCCACACTCAAATCCAGGTTTGGACAAGATGATAGATTCAACAACCGATCACGAGGAACAATCGATGAAGATATCATCTCTTGTCAACATACACACAAACACAAGGATACCCCATTGGAATGAACTAAGTTAGGCAAGGTTTATCTTCCAACTCTCCAAGTTGTTGTTTAGCTTAACCAACTAGCTCAGGGGTATCCAACACAGATTCTTGGAGAAAGGGGTGGCTACAAGAAAACAACTTGGTCATGAACTCAACAAAGCGGTCAGTTGACAACCTGGTAATACTTCCGAGAAGATATTCGGAAAATCAGAACCACCGATATGTTACTAAGCTCGAGAACAATCTTGCTTTTCAGGACAAGACGGAATGATCAAGAGAGTGATGGATTGACACAATCCTAACTCATTGATCGAGGAGTGCATCAAAAATAAGGACTAGGTAGCACAATCAATCCTAGTATGGTGATTCAATAACCAACACACGAAGAATGAAATTATTGTCCTTTAACTACCAATCAACGGGATTGCTAGGAGTATTGATTTCACATATCATATAGTTCACTTGTCGGCATTCCGGTTACAATAACACGGAGACCGAGAAATGAATGATGATGGCGAGAAGTATCACTGCATCAAGAATTCATAAGAGGGTGTGCAATTCTCATGATACCCTTGTTATGAAAGAGGGTGATACTCCGAGGTAGAACAGGACAAAAGCTAGATTGGAATTTTGATCTACGGATTACAACTGCTTTGTTCCAATCCTCCAAGTGGACAATGTACCGGAGTTTGTTTCTCCTAGTCATTCCAGAGTAGAATGGCTTGACGGACCACAAGAATAATAGGCATCGATAACACAAATGTACACATACTCTTGACTACCAATTGATAGACAAAGGTCAGAAAACAACTAAAGAGGGACAACTCAAAGGAACATATGATTTTATGAGTTGTGGGTGCATAGATTAGCATGTCGAACGAGTTCAACATATTTCTTCCAGATAACCCATGCAGAAAGGTAGATTTGGCAGAGTCACAACATAGAATCGAGAAATCGTCAGGGGCACTCTGGTTATGATCTTTTGGTTCAATGAGGAACTTCTGCCATAAGTAGTTCATGGTATTTGGAAGAAATAAATACCATGGACATCGAGGTCTATCGCAAAGGTTGCTAGTATCCTAAAGGAACGAGCAACACTATCAACAGAAAGTAAGTAGAGCGAATCTTGGTAACCTTATTCCCTTCTAATCTGAGTCACCCTCATCTTTCATACGGGGTTAAGGAACCAGGATCTATCTTCTATCTATCAGTATCACGTGTTACTAATCCGTAGACTTATAAGTTTGCTGAATTCAAGCCTCAGTTCAGTTCCTACTCTCTCCGTGTATTGACAGTTGATGTCAGAACCTTGATACTATGGTGACCCCATGGTTATGCCACTATTTTTGCAGGATGTCTCAAATATTTTTGAGCATTTACAGTAGTTATGTTGTCCGAGTCATCCCAGGTTTCCAAATAGTATGATGCATTTGCAAATCCCTTATTTCCGTTT
Source organism: Triticum urartu (assembly GCF_003073215.2). Taxonomy (NCBI): domain Eukaryota; kingdom Viridiplantae; phylum Streptophyta; class Magnoliopsida; order Poales; family Poaceae; genus Triticum; species Triticum urartu. The sequence goes on along the minus strand of NC_053024.1, from coordinate 298,377,591 downwards.
CTGATGTCCTTTTGGGCCAGATTAAGCACACCAAACAATCTGTTGAGGTATTCCATTTCCTTGACATATATGTTGGAGCTGTTATTATGACCCTAGGTGTCTTAGAGAATCACCTAGTAATATGGCCATGTTTTGTGTTTCCAGTGTGATGATTCTGGCCGTCATTCTCGAAAGCATCTCGTGATGCCATTTACTTAGTAGGCCTTCTATTTCTAGGGGTTTGAGCCCAAAATTCACCCTACTTACTTCATGTTGATAGTGTTTGCTAGTTCCTTTAGGATATTAGTAACCTTTGCGATAGTCCTCAAGGTCCATGGTAAAAATCCTTCTTCAAATACCATGAACTACTTATGGCAGAAGTTCCTTGTTGAACCAAAACATCACAATAAGAGTGCTCTTGATGAGTTCTCCAATCTGCATTGTGAATCTGCCAGTCCTACCTTTCTGCATGGATTTTTTGGAAGAAATATGTTGAACTTGTTTGACAAACTAAATCTACGCATCCGCAACTCAGAAAACCATATGTTCCTTTGAGTTGTCTCTCTTTAGTTGTATTCTGACCTCTATCTATCAATTGATAGTCAGGACTAGTTGTGCATTCATGTTATCGATGCCTATTATTCTTGTGGTCCTTCAAGCCATTCTATTCCGGAATGACTAGGAGAAATGAACTCCAGCACCTTATCCATATCTAGGATTGGGTCAAAGAAGTCTTACTCCATAGATCAAATGCTAATCCAGCTTTTGTTCTATCCCACCCTGGAGTGTTACCATCTTTACGTTGGGATAGTCATGATAATTGCCCCACCTCTTATGAATTCTTGACGCAGTGATACTTCTCGCCATCATTATTCATTCCTCGGTTACGTGCTATCGCAACCGGAATGCCGACAAGTGAATCTTGATGTGTGAAATCAATACTCCTAGCAACTGTGTTGCTTCGTAGTTAATGGACAATAATCTTATCCTTAGCGTGTTGATTATTGAATCATCACCCTAAGGTTGGTCGTGCTACCTAGTCCTTATTTCTGGTGCACACTTTGGTCAATGAGTTTGGATTGTGCCAATCCCTCGCTAATTTGATCATATCATCTCGCCCTGAAAAGCAAGATTGTTCTTGGGCTTAGTAACATATCGGTGGTTCGTGATTTTCCAAATATCTTCTCGGAGGTATCACCAGGTTGTCACCTGACCGCTATGTTGAGTTCGTGATCAAGTTTGTTTTCTTGCAAACCACCCCTTCTCCAAGAATCTGTGTTGGATACCCTGAGCTAGTTGGTCAAGCTAAACAACAACTTGGGGAGTTGGAAGATAAAAGCTTGCCTAACTTAGTTCATTTCCAAAGGGATATCTTGTGTTTGTGTGTTTGTTGAAGAAAGATGATATCTTCATCGATTGATCCTCGTGATCAGTTGTTGGATCTATTGTCTTACCCAAATCTTTGATTTTGCGTGTGGGTTATCCTCAGATCAAATCAGAACAAACGATGTTTGTAATGTTGTCTTACTCGCGGTTGATCCCTCTAGCATACACCATTATATCCTTTGGTTTGACCAATGCTATCACCTTGTTTACATACTCGTGGAATTCCACTTTATGGAAATCTTGATAAATTGTTGTTGAGCCATAGACAAGATCCTTATCTCCTACATGATGTTGTTGGACATCAAGCTAGTGTTGGAAACTTGTGTAAGCATTTCTTTGTGTTTTGTTCATGAAGCGTATGTTTGGAGGAAAGAAGTGACTACCTATGATTTACGTGCATTAATTTGGTGAAAGCTGCCACCGTGAATTGGATAAAGTAGTTATGCATGTGCGAAGTATACTTTGGTATGGTAGATTTGCAACCTCCATCCCACATGTATTTCCTAGCACACCAAGCCACTGATTGATTTGTTCAAGGAAAAGAAGCTCACTCTTAAGACCCGGGGCTTATACAAGGACTTCGATATCCTCGATGATGGTTCCCAATCAGAACTCGGTAGTGTTTTATTGCAAGACTACCATGTGATCATGCTTGTCTGGGATAGCGTGCTCACATGTGTGTAGCAGAACTAGCTCATGTTTTGGAGCTTACTATTGTAGTTCATTTCCCGAGAATCTCACAATATCATCTCGTCGATTTGTGTTCCAAACTTTCTTTTCAGACATGCTAAGTCTGAAGTATCCTATCACCAATCAGATCTGAATCTTAGGCAGATATGATGGTTGGAACATTCCCAACAGTTGCATTTTGTTCCCAGCTTGCACCACCATTGTGCCAAATTCCCATAGGCTGCCCTCCTCGGCAGTTGTTGTCCAAGATCATCTTCAAAAGTGGACTTACCACGGGTCCCATCCAGTTCCGATGATAAGAAAAATCATCCATTGCGTTGTCTTCAACAAGGTAGTCCACATCATCCATTATAGTCCGAGTATGTCATCCTTTTGAACTCCTTCAAATGATCGATTGTGATTGCCTTAGGTTGGTATAAATAGTCTCAATGGTCTATGTATCAAAAGTAATTCTTTTGCCACTTAAGGGAATAATTCTATGAGTCACCTCCCCTAAGGTGCCCTGTTATGGAATCATGGTGATTATTTCCTTGCTATCTTGAAACCATGCACCATCTTCTAAGCATGGAATTGTTTCCTACTAATCTGAACCTTCGTCACCTGCTTCTTTCCATCGCTCCACATATGTGTTTTTGTTCCTTGGCTCAAGAGATGTTTCTATGTCTCTTTTCGTGAGTTGATCCTCTGATCATTAAGATGATCCATCCCTGTGGAGTTATCTCGCTCTTCTGTCCCCGTGTTGGGTAAAGATCTTGAAAGCAAGGATGTCAAGTTCAAGATGATGCAATGACTCAATATCTTCGACGAGGACAGTTGGATCGTGAAGATCGTGTTAGTTTGCCCCCCCCTTCGTCTTACCCTACGCTTGAATCTCGAGACAAGATTCTTGTGTTAGTGGGGGTGAGTTGTCACAACCCTAGTCAGTTTATGCATTAGAGTGAATGCATCATGTCTACTTTATTTAGAAAGTTGAAATGGGGATGACAGAAATCCTTTACTGAAATGCCCTTCTAAAATGTTCATCATCTTTGCCTTGGTCCAGAACCTCTGACAAAAATGGTGCACAATTTTATAGGACAACATAAGGTCACTGGATTAAATCATACTCTATTTGCATTTGGACATTTAAATACTATAAAATATTTTAAATGTCGAAATAATCATAATCTAAAATGTTTACTGTTGGATATATTTTAACAGTAGCCATGAGCAGGTTCATGATTTTTGGGTTTGTTATGGTATTTGTAATAAAGCCCTGAAGGTACAGAAGAAATAGAAAACATGGAAAAAGAGAGAGAGAGAGTTTTACCTGGCCTCACCTGTGCAGCCCACCTGGCTGGCCCAGCTGGCGGCCCAGCCAACTGGCCCAGTCCACCACCGCAGCGCCTCTGTCGCCCTCCTCCTCGCGCCAGTAGGCACGGGCGTGTGCTCGCGGTGCGCTAGCACGCGCGCGGCCATCGACTGCCACCTCCTGCTTCTGCCGACACCCCGGACGACTCCAGACGACGCCAGAACCCCCCCAAGAATCGCCTTGACCTCTCACCATGCCTCTCTCCTCCTCTGTCTCTCTCGCGCGCAGCCGCCCGAACACGCCCGTCATGCCGCTCACCGTTCACGCGGCCACCGGCCACCCCACACCTCACCGATGCGCCCAGAAGCTCCGCCACGTCGTCCTCGACCCCCTCACTGAGCTACACAACGCAGGATGCCTCGAAGCGCCGCCCCCGATGCATTCTTCTTCCTCGGGTCGCCGAGATTGCCTCCGCCGCCCCACTCGCTCCGGCCCCTCCCCGAGTTCGCCGACCTGCCCTACACGATCCTTGAGAGCTTCTACACCGTCTCACCCTTATCTCCACGATGTTTGCTAGCTCTAGTCACCGTTTCGCCGATGACTGAACCCTGCCACGGTCTGTGCTCGCCGCCGCCGACGTCTCCGGTGACCATTTGGTCCCGGGCGCGTGTCCACTAAGCTCGCTGCACCGCGTAGAGAATCTCCAGTGCTTTCACCCCACCCGTTTGCACATCGCAGCCGCGTTCCCGCGCACCCCTGAACGCAGGCCGCCGCGGTCGAGCTCCTCGTCGTCGTCTTCGGCCGCCCCAGCCCCTGCAACCACCACCGTTGGATGCACTCATCCGCATCACGGCCGTTCCAACGAGACTAGCCCCGCTTGCTCCCATCACCAGAGTTGGCCGGACGGGCAACGCTGCCGCCTCTGCTTATGCCGGCGAGTAACCGCCGGCCTAATCTGGCCATTAGGAACTAATTAGCATTTAGGTTAACACCTGGGCCAATGACAGCCGGGCCCCACCCGTTTAATTAACCTACTAACGAAATTAGTTAGACCTAATCTGATTCCAGTGGACCCATGCGTCAGAACTGACCCAGCTGACGTGGTCGTTGACCAGGCCCACTTGTCAGCCACACGAGCCAGCAATGTGACACTGATCAACGGGCCCCACCGGCCAGGTTTGACCTGGACCGTCTCCGTTGACTGCTGACGTCACAGTGACGCAATGCTGACGCAATAAGTATTTTATGGATTTATTCTTATTCAGGAAATTCCAAAAAATATCACAAACTTCAAAATTTCATAGAAATTGTTTGTAATTCCAAATGCAAAGATTTATATATGAAAATTGATCAGAAAAATTCAATCTTTCCATCTGTACTAGTTTCATACATGTCAGAACACTTTAACCTTGATGTTTAGATGAAACAAGTTAATGCACTAATATGATGTCTTATTTTGGGTTTGCATATGAATCTTTGATTCAAATGAGCTCAAACCAACCTGTTCTAAGTTGCATTAGCCAAAACACACTCATTTTGCCATGTCATTGCATGCATCATATTGTTGCATATTGCCATGTGATGCTTATGCTTCGAGGTGTTCTTCATGGTAGGTTCTGCCTCCGAGAATATTCACGAGTATCCAGCTGAAGGGCAGTACCCCTCGACCACTCTGTCAGGCAAGAAAACCCCCCTTGTTCATTCTGATACAATCCCACTCTCTCGCTCCCGCTCTCTTTTACCGCATTAGGACAACAATGATTCAACTATTACATGCTGCGGTAGTTTAACCCCTTTCCTCTTCATGACCTGTCATTGCCACAGTAAATAGATGAAACCCACTAGCATGAGTAGGAGTTATTTGAGCCTAGATGTGCCTACTCATTCATGCTTGTTTGTCATGCCTGCTCCTTCTTAGAGTTGAGTCATGTCTGATTCATCGAAGATGAATTGGAATGGTGATGAACATGTCCTACTGTGTGTGAGCTAAGTGTGTGAACACGATTTGGTAAACATAGCGGTGAGAGGCCATGTAGGAGTACATGGTGGGTTGTCTCATTGAAGCCGTCCTTAGGAACTGAGTTCTGTGTTTGTGATCCATGAACAGCTACTACCACACGTTGGGCCCTGAAATATGACCCCGCTCGACTTATTAACCGCCGATGTCCTCTGTCCAGGAGTTGCAACTAGTTTCTGGTGTTTGTAGGATATGTATTGGAGGTTGTGCGTACAGCTGACCCTAGGGGTGGGCTATGATGCGGTAGAAACACCATGGCCCGGTGTACCGAGTCGCCCGTTAGGTGTCTCGGGAACCCTGCACACATCGTTTGGGGCTGTGAGTGAAACCCCGGCCGGATCTCTTCGCGGATGGAACCCGAATAGGCGATAAACCTGGACTAGAGACTTGTGTGGTTAGTAAGGTCGTGGTCTACACCCATGTCGGCTTTCGCTTGAAGTCTGCCGAGCACATGTCATGTGCAGATGCTAAGTGGTGGAAACATGTGTGAAGAAGTACACCCCTGCAGGGTTATAAATGATCTATTCGAATAGCCGCGTCCGCAGTAATGGACTTCTGGGTTGCCTATAACAGTTCATAGACAAGTGAAAGTGGATACTCTAAAATACGCAGGATAAGCGTGAGTGCTATGGATGGTTTTCTCATAAGGAGACGGGTGCAGATCCATAGTGATGTATTGATTGGTGAATATGTGGACCCGTGTGCGCCACCTCAAAAGAGTTACTTGTAGTCGTAGTTCAGGTTAGCCACTGAGTCAAAGCTGGCTTGCTGCAGTTAAATCCACCACCCCCTTTGTTAATACCGATGCATATGTAGCTAGTTCTGATGTATGTCTTGCTGAGTACATTTGTACTCATGTTTGCTTAATTTATGTTTTTGTAGAGAGACTTCAGTCTCGCTAATAGTTCTGCGTGGAATTTGACGTTTATCTTGATACCTCAGCTACGATCTTGTGCCCTTGGCAGGATCTGGTAGATATTTAGGCTTCTCAGCCTTTTTCATTTGTAGATGTCTTTACCCAGTGGAAGCACCAGACTTGTCAAATTCCGGACTACATTGGATAGGTATCAACATCCAAATCACATTGATCTAGCATGTAACACATCATATCACTTTGCGGCCTCACGCACGATATCCCCACATGTGCCACCTTACCTGGCCCGGTACCGTTTGTGCCTTTCGCCTCACGTATATGATAGTGTTGCTAGCATCCATATGACAAAGAACCCGGGCTGACATGACTGGTCCCGAACCCAAAGTGGCACTAACTTACAGGGACAGGCATACATGACCCAACAACAAACGTGTCGGTCATCAGCGGGTGAATTTGGGCTGTAGCAACTAGGCTAGTAGGACTCTGGGAATCCGGGCTGTAGCAGGCTAACAGGACTCCGAAAGACACCGCATGACAGTTCCCCGAAGGGACAGACACAGGATCGAAGAAGGACACATGCCGTCCAGTCTAAGTGTTCCGAAGCAGTAGAAACTGGGCTAACATGACTGCGGTAAACCGGGCTATAGCAGACTACCATGGCTCAGTGGAAGCACTTGACTACATTTCCCCATAAGAGAGGCTACCAAGGATAGACAACTAGGTTGTCGGATCCCACACATACCAAGCATTTCAATCATACAGACAATATGCTCAATATGTGTAAATACAACATGACATCACAACAAAACTCTATGACTCAAAGTATTTATTCATAAGACTCCGAAGAGTCAGATATTACAAACAAGGGTCTCATTACTCAGCATTCAAGTCAGACAAGCAATAGCACAAGCGGAAGCTTAAACATGTCTGAGTACAGACAACTACAAATGAAAAGGGCTGAGAAGCTTTGACTATCTACCTGATCCCGCCAAGGGCACAAGATCGTAGCTGAGGAATCAAGCTAAACGTCGAAGTCCACGCGGAACTACTAGCGAGACTGACGACTCTCTACAAAAACATAAATTAAGCAAACGTGAGTACAAATGTACTCAGCAAGACATACATCAGAACTAGCTACATATGCATCGGTATCAACAAAGGGGGTGGTGGAGTTTAACTTCAGCAAGCTAGCTTTGACTCAGTGGCTAACCTGAACTATGACTGCAAGTAACTCTTTTGAGGTGGCGCACACGAGTCCACATGTTCACCAATCAATACACCACTATGGAACCGCTCTCGTCTCCTTACGAAAATGCCATCCATAGCACTCACGCTTATCTTGCGTATTTTAGAGTATCCACTTTCACGTGTCTATGAACTGTTATAGGCAACCCAAAAGTCCATTACCGCGGACGCGGATATTCGAATAGATCATTTATAACCCGGCAGGGGTGTACTTCTTCACACATGTTTCCACCACTTAGCGTCTGCACACGACATGTGCTCGGCAGACTTCAAGCGAAAGCCGACGTGGGTGTAGACCATGACCTGACTAACCACACAAGTATCTAGTCCAGGTTTATCAACTATTCGGGTTCCATCCGCGAGGAGATCCGGCCGGGGTTTCGCTCACAGCACCAAACGATGTGTGCAGGGTTCCCGAGACACCAAACGGGCGACTCGGTACACCGGGCCATGGTGTTTCTACCGCATCATAGCCCACCCCTAGGGTCAGCTGTACGCACAGCCTCCAATACATATCCTACAAACACCAGAAACTAGTTGCAAGTCCTGGACAAAGGACATCGGCGGTTAATAAGTCGAGCGGGGTCATATTTCAGGGGCCAACGTGTGGTAGTAGCTGTTCTTGGATCACAAACACAGAACTCAGTTCCTAAGGATGGCTTCAATGAGACAACCCACCATGTACTCCTACATGGCCTCTCACCGCTACCTTTACCAAATCGTGTTCACACACTTAGCTCACACATAGTAGGACATGTTCATCACCATTCCAATTCATCCCCGATGAATCAGACCTGACTCAACTCTAAGCAGTAGCAGGCATGAAAAACAAGCATGAATGAGTAGGCACATGTAGGCTCAAACAACTCCTACTCATGCTAGTGGGTTTCATCTATTTACTGTGGCAATGACAGGTCATGCAGAGGAATGGGGTTCAACTACCGCAGCATGTAACAGTTGACTCGTTGTTGTCCTAATGCACTAAAAGGGAGCAGAAGCGAGAGAGTGGGATTGTATCGGAATGGACAAGGAGGTTTTGCTTGCCTGGCACTTCTGAATATATTATAGCTCTTCATCGGTGTCATCTAACTCATCGTCGGAAGCACGTCTATCGAAAGGGGACAAATACCGGCAACAGAGATGGAAAACACAATCAATGCAATGCATAATATGATTCATGATCTTGACATGTCAATATGCTGTGTTTTGGCTAATGCAACTTAGAACAAGTTGGTTTGAGCTCATTTCAATCAAAGATTCAAATGCAAACCCAAAATAAGATGTCATATTAGTGCATTAACTTTTTTCATCTAAACAACAATGTTGAAGTCTTCTAACATGCATGAAACTAGTATAGATGGAAAGATTTAATTTTTCTAATCAATTGTCATATATAAATCTTTGCATTATGAGCTACAGATTAAATTCTATGAATTTTTGAAGTTTGTGATGTTTTCTGGAATTTCCTAAATAGGAATAAACCAAGAAAATACTTATTGTGTCAGCATGACGTCGGTGTGATGTCACCAGGTCAAAGGAGGCTGGTGCAAGTCAAACCTAACCAGTGGGGTCCACTGGTCAGTGACATAGTGCTGGTTAGTCTCGCTGACAGGTGAGGTCGAGTCAACAGCCATGTCAGCAAGTCAGCACTAACGTGTGGGGTCGGTCAACGTGTGACGTGGCCAGGTCAAATTGACCAGTGGGGCCCGTTGTGTTAGTGAGGGAGTCCTGGATTAGGGGGTCTCCGGACAGCCGGACTATATCCTTTGGCCGGACTGTTGGACTATGAAGATACAAGTTTGAAGAATTCTTCCCGTGTCCGGATGGGACTCTACTTGGCGTGGAAGGCAAGCTAGGCAATACGGATATGTATATCTCCTCCTTTGTAACCGACCTTGTGTAACCCTAGCCCCCTCCGGTGTCTATATAAACCGGAGGGTTTTAGTCCGAAGGACAACATACGATCATACCATAGGCTAGCTTGTAGGGTTTAGCCTCTTTGATCTCGTGGTAGATCAACTCTTGTACACCCATATTAACAAGAACAATCAAGAAGGACATAGGGTATTACCTCCATCAAGAGGGCCCGAGCCTGGGTAAACATCGTGTCCCCTGCCTCCTGTTACCATCCGCCTTAGACGCATAGTTCGGGACCCCCTACCCGAGATACGCCGGTTTTGACACCGACATTGGTGCTTTCATTGAGAGTTCCACTGTGTCGTCACCGTAAGCCTTGATGGCTCCTTTGATCATCGCTAGCGATGCGGTCCAGGGTGAGGCTTTCCTCCCCGGACAGATCTTCGTATTCGGCGGCTTTGCACTGCGGGACAATTCGCTTGGCCATCTGGATCAAATCGAAAGCTACGCCCCTGGCCATCAGGTCAGATTTGAAAACTTGAACTACACGGCCGACATCCGCGGAGACTTGATATTCGACGGATTCGAGCCCATGCCAGATGTGCCACACAGTCACAACGAGCATGACATAACTCTGCCGTTAGACAGTGTTTGGCAGATTGCATCCGTAACTACTTCGGCCGTTAGCCCGGAGCAAATCGTGCCATCCGAGAGAGGAGGGATAGACCCCGCCATGGAAGCCGCACTCTCTGTGGCGATAGAGCCAAATACTGACTTCACCCCTTACGAGAGCCGTGTCACCGAACCACTGGATTCATCTCCAGCCACGGACTCCGAGCCGCTCACATCCGTGCCCGTCGAATCCGACTGGGCGCCGATCATGGAGTTTACCTCCGCGGATATATTTTAGCACTCACCTTTCGGAGATGTGCTAAATTCATTAAGGTCTCTCTCCCTGCCAGGAGAACCTTGGCCGAAGTATGTCCAGCTAGAATGGGATGCGGACGATGAAGAAATTCCCTGCCCACCCACCACCCACTTAGTAGCCACTGTCGATGACTTAACCGACATGCTCGACTTCGACTCCGAAGACTTTTACGGTATGGAGGACGAAGCCGAAGGTAAACAGGAACCACCGCCCTTAGGGCGCTGGACCGCCACCTCATCATATGATATATACATGGTGGACACCCTCAAAGAAGGCAATGGCGACGAGACAGCAGAGGATGACCCCTCCAAGAAGCAACCCAAGCGCCAACGTCAGCGGCGCCGCTCAAAGTCCCGCCACAGCAAGAGCGGTGATACTAGCACAGGAGATAATAACACTCCGGATAGCGCCGAAGACAACAACAATCCCCTCCAGCACGATGTAGAGATGGAGGACTAAAAAGCTAGCCCTCCAGAGCAGACAGCACATGGAGAAACGGAGGAGGACAATTACATGCCTCCCTTCGAAGACGAAGCAAGCCTCGATGACGACGAGTTTATTGTTCCTGAGGACCCCGTCAAGAAAGAGCGCTTGAAGCGCCGGCTTATGGCCACGGCAAATAGCCTTAAGAAAAAACAGCAACAGCTTCAAGCTGATCAAGACTTGCTAGCGGACAGGTGGACAGAAGTCCTTGCGGCCGAGGAGCATGAACTCGAGCGCCCGTCCAAGAGTTACCCAAAATGCAGCTGCTACCTCACCTCGAGGAGGAAGCATTGAAACCTCATTCACCAGTGTACGATGCGGCTGACCGGCCACTAAGCAGCCGAGCCAGAGAGGCGTTTCAGCCTAAAGTTCAGCCCGCACCCCATCGCCACTCAGTCAAAAATACTAAGGTCTGGGGCAACATAGAGGACCTGCGAGACATATTGGACAGTAAGACACAAATTGCAAGGTCAATATATGGGACACAGGCACGTGCACCCACACTGGACGATGAACGTCGCGCCAGATATACCAGGAGTAAATCTGGCCGGGCCGAATACAGCAGACAAGACTCATATGAACAACGTCGGGATATAGCCCGGCACAGAGGTGCCGCACACACCCTATGCTTCAATGATGAAGTTATGAATCATGAATTCCCGGAGGGTTTCAAACCCGTAAATATCGAATCATACGATGGCACAACAGATCCCACTGTATGGATTGAGGATTTCCTCCTTCACATCCACATGGCTGACAGTGATGATCTACATGCCATCAAGTACCTCCCACTAAAACTCAAAGGACCAGCTCAGCATTGGCTGAATAGCTTGCCAGCAGATTCCGTCGGCATTTGCGAGGATCTGGAAGATGCATTTCTTGACAACTTCCAGGGCACTTATGTGCGGCCACCGGATGCTGATGACTTGAGCCACATAACCCAGCAGCCAGGGGAATCGGCCAGACAATTCTGGACATGGTTCCTGACTAAGAAAAATCAAATTGTAGACTGTCCGGATGCAGAGGCCCTAGCGGCATTCAAGCATAACATCCGCGACGAATGGCTCGCCCGCCACCTCGGCCAGGAGAAGCCGAAATCTATGGCAGCCCTCACAACACTCATGACCCGCTTTTGCACGGGCGAGGACAGCTGGCTGGCTCGCAGGAACAACACATCAAAGAATCTGGGTACCTCGGATACCAAAGATGTTAATGGTAAGCAGCGTCATAATAGACCAAAGCGCCACAATAACAGCGATAACACCGAAGATACGGCAGTCAATGCCGGATTCAGAGGCTCTAGATCCGGCCAGTGGAAAATGACATTCAAAAGAAATACTACGGCTCCGTCCAGTCTGGATCGCAAACTGGATCGATCGTGTCAAATCCACGGCACCCCCGACAAGCCAGCCAATCACACCCATAGAGAATGTTTGGTCTTCAAGCAGGCCGGTAAGCTAAACGCCGAACACAAAGGGGAAGAGACACCAAGCGAAGATGAGGATGAACCTCGCCAGCAAAGCGCAGGAGGACAGAAAAAGTTCCCATCAGAGGTTAAAACCGTAAACTTGATCCATGTGATAAAGAGGAGAAGCAATCATGCACTCCGATGCACACGAGCCATAGAGCCCGTCACCCCTAGGTTCAACCCCTGGTTGGCCTGCCCGATCACTTTTGATCATAGGGATCACGATACAAATATCCGGCGTGAAGGACTGGTGGCCTTTGTGTTAGACCCAATCATAAATGGGTACCATTTCACACGAGTCCTCATGGATGGCGGCAGTAATCTAAATCTGATATATCAAGACACAGTCCGCAAAATGGGGATAGACCCGACACAAATAAGCCACCGTAATACTACCTTCAAGGGAGTAATACCAGGCCAAGAGGCCCTCTGTACGGGATCTCTACTACAAGAGGTGGTATTCGGTTCTCCCGCTAACTTCCGAAGCGAAACGTTAACTTTTCACATCACTCCATTCCAAAGTGATTATCAAGCACTACTCGGAAGGGCGGCTTTCGCTCGTTTTAATGCAATACCGCATTATGCTTTTCTCAAGCTCAAGATGCCCGGTCCATGTGGCATCATCACAGTTAGCATAAATACCGAACATTTTTTACGTACGGAAGAGGATGCGGCGGCTCTAACAGCCGTGAACTAGACGGCCTCACCAACCAGAAAAAATGGCAGGTCGTCAAGACCACGGACACGGTTAGACGAGTCCGGCGATCCATCACATATACATGAGATGGGTTTGATGATCAAACTCTCATAAACGGTACCAGGGGCTCCCCGCGTGTAATCAGGGACAGCCCGGGTCAACTTGACTTCTCCTCAATTTTGATAGTTCATTGATAATAACCAGTTCTTCCTTTTTTGGCAAGGCAACTTTCACCTTAGTTCTTTCCTTTTACAGATGATAATTGTGCCACACCCGTCCAGGACATGGCACAACGGAGACACAGGCGCAGACGTGCAGCAGGGACCCTCCCAAAGGTTTCTTTTTAGATTAAGACCCTGTGTAAACCTTTTTTTACTGTCTCTTGTTGCTCATATCCTCCGGATATTCTGCACAACTGAGAAGGATGCTGGCGTTATTGGCATGTGGCCACGCCAGGATTTTTCACGTACTTGGACACATGGGGTTTCTTATTAAGGGCATTGTTTAGCCCGGTATATGTTATAAAGACCGAACACCTTAGGGAGTGTTCGGCGTCGCGCGTTTGGCCCTATATGCATCAGCTCCGAATCATGTCTTTGGTCAAATGTTGGGTTTGCCCGGCTCCCACATTTTGGTACCTTATGTTCCGTTATATCCGCTAAGGTAGCACTAGGAGAACTACTGCGATTGTGCCCTGGTTCATCCGCATGAGCACCTCAGTAGAGAAAGCCGAAAACTGACTGTCATGGTATAGCGAGAGACTGTTCAACCACTCGATGACTCATCGGAATCTTGGGGATTCCTCCGCATTAACGAAGGGCTGTTTCCCGGTCATGTATGTATGCGCCCCGTATTCGGACGAGCACAGAAGTACCAGGGGCTATATAGTAGCCCCACTGTCAAACTCCTTTGGCTAAGTGAAAGTGTTAAAGCAATATAGTCCAATTGCCTTGTTCTCTGCGCTATCACCTCCTTAACGGACCAAGACGTTGGATCAAGTGTTGATATGGATTTTTTTGCGAACACCCCCGCATTATATGCTTGGGGGCGGAAGCCGACGACTGCAAACTTTCAGGTCATATACATATATACATAAACGGCCGCACAGGAGGCATCATAGTACTTTCGGGCAAAAGCATAAATACAGCCTTGATAATTCAATAAAACATTGTTTTTACAATGGGAATACATGTCTCTAGAACATAATATTCTTCGAGCACCGAGCCTCTATCGAACGAACGCCTTCAAGAACTTCTTCAAAGTAGTGCTCGGTAGCCACTCGGCCTATGGCCGAACCCTGTGTCGCAACAGTGGTGGCCTCCATCTCCGCCCAGTATGTCTTGACACGGGCAAAGGCCATCCATGCACCCTCTATGCACGTCGACCTCTTTACATCATCGATGTGTGGCACAGCACCAAGGAATCGTTGCACTAAACTAAAGTAGCTATTCGGCCTTGGCCCTCCCGGCCACAGGTGATCCACAACGGACCTCATGGCAAGTTCGGACAACCTATGGAGCTCGGCCCACTCGGCCAATCGCTCATTCAACAGCAGCGGACGGACTGGAGCGTGAAACTATGACCAGAACAGCTTTTCCTCTTCAGGACCTTTCTGATCCTTGAAGTACTCGGCCGCATCAGCAGCACTTGCAGCCAGATCCATGTAGGCGTCCGCAGAACTCCATAGCCGGTCCAGAGGAGCATACTTCGAATCTCCGAACTTAGTCCGCAACAAGAAGGGCTTCCTAGACACAATATCTGCAGATTGATTCAGCTCCTCCTTCATTGCTCTAATTTTGGAGCGAGCTTCCTTGGCAGCCACCAGGGCCTTCTCCAGGTCCGTCGCCTTCGCCCGGTTTTCTTCTTCAAGAAGCTGGTAACAGTCAGCGGCATCTATTAACTCTACAGCCATCTTGGCTATTTTTTCCTTGCTCTCGCAATGCGCGGCATGTTCGGCCCTTAACTCTTCGGCCGCCATTAGAGCGGCCGCATTGCTACTCTTTGCTTCCTCCTTGGCTCAGGCAAGCTCCACCCGAAGGGTCTCCACGGTGGCAGCTCCATCTGCAGTCACACAACATATTAAAGATACTGGCATCATGCTACTCTTATTATGTGACAATCACCAGAGAAATCACTCACCCTGTGCCTCGTCAAGTCACTTGTTGACGAGCACTATGTCGGCGTCTGCCGCATCAAGTTGCCGCTTTAGCTCGGCAAACCCATCGGTCCAGCTAGCCACCGGAGCTTCAGCCACCTGCACATAAAGGCGGTCTGGTTATTACCTGGGACTATGATCCTCTGTTTGCCGCCGTTTCTGATGACAACCAGAGTCTCAGGGGCTACTATCTGCATAGGGCACACCTAACGTATGCGGTACTATCAAAAACATACACTATTTCACGTACCTCGAAGCCTTTCAGCAGACTCAAAGGCTTCATGCAAACCGCTTTCAGCGGATGAAATCCTTTGAATTACCGTACCCATTAGTGTATGATGCGTTCCGAGACGGCCGCTTGCCCCAGAAGATCCTTCAGCGCGTCCGACCGCACACTATACGGACCTTTGTTGTCGCTCTCTTTAAGAGCCAGATACTGGGAATCCCGGTTAGCCAAAGGGGTATCCTCCGGCCTTAGTGGATCCGGAGATACCCTTCGCGACGACACTTCAATGTCGCCAGCTTCGTGAGGCGGGGTGTCGGGGGGAGGCGTTCGCTCTCCACCATCTCCGGAAGAAGATCCCCCGAAGACAAACTATGTCGAGACGGGCTACGATTCGGACTACAATTTATAAGCACTGGTTATTGTCTTCGGAAGTAAGGTACGATATTTCCACTATTAAAGTACTTTTTGATTACATACAGCTCGGTAGAGGGCTGATCTCCGCGTGGACACTGTGCGGCAAGAATACCCTCTGAGGCAGGACCCTGTGATGAAGATTTCTTCTCCCGTTTGGAAACCTTAGTTTACGGATCTTCAGAGGTAGTCCTCTTCCTTTACCGAGGAGAGAGAATGTCAGATTCTTCCCTTTGATTGTCCTCCCTCACGGAGGTGCTTATCCCCCCGGCTGGAATGAGTAGCGAGTGAGGCCCACTTTCGCCCTGTTTATTCCCCCCATCATCTTCCTTCGAGGGCGCTGGATAAGGCGCCGGCTCGAGCATCTTGTCCAATACCGGATTATCCAAGCCCTCAGGAAGGAGGGCCAAACACCTGATCATCATCGCCTTTGTTATCCAGTGCTGGTCAAAGAGCGGCTCTTTAGAATGATGCCATGATAAATAAAAGGACAGCAGGTTCGGCATGGGATTACTTACTTGGACAGCAGGGCGGTTCCAGCTCAGGCCCACGTCCTCGGTGGTGTCCGGACACTCTATTTGGGGTCCGAAGAATGATTTGTACATCCCTTCGTGCGTCATGCCGAGGAAATGCTGAATAACTCGTTGTCCTTCCGGGTTGAATTCCCACATGCGGAGGGGCCGGCGTTTGCAAGGTTGGACTCAACGAACTAGCATAACTTGCATTACCATAACCAGACTGAAATCTCCCTCGAAGAGATCTCGGATATGGCTCTGCAGTATTGGCACGTCCTTGGCTGGACCCCAGCTCAGCCCCCTGTTGATCCATGACATTAGTTGTGGTGGGGGGCCCGAGCGAAAGGTGGGGGCAGCTACCACTTGGCACTTCGGGGAGCTATGATGTAAAACCACTCCCTCTGCCATAATCTAGACACCTCTGGGAAGGAACCCTCTGGCCATGGAGCGTCAGCGATTTTTCTTATTAAAGCACCTCCGCAGGCTGCGTGCTGCCCCTCGATCATCTTCGGCTTCACATCGAAGGTCTTGAGCCACAGGCCGAAGTGAGGGGTATGCGGAGGAAGGCCTCACACACGACAATAAATGACGAGATGTGAAGAAGGGAATCCGGGGCCAGATTGTGAAAATCCAGCCCGTAATAGAACATAAGACCCCTAACAAAGGGATCCAGAGCGAGGCCTAGTCCTCGGGGGTAGTGGGAGACGAACACAACGCTCTCGTTGGGTTCGGGAGTAGGGACGACCTGCCCTCGGGCGGGCAGCCTATGCGAAATTTTGGCGGTCAGATATCTGGCCTCCCTCAACTTCTTGATGTCCTCCTCTGTGACGGAGGAAGGCATCCACCGACCTTGAAGGTTGGATCCGGATATAGTTGAAGGTCTGAAGCACCCGACCTAAGCTTTGGGTGTTAGAACTCGAGGCGGGGGAAGGATTCGATTGAGCATAGGTGGGAAAAAAGAAAAAGCCTCGTCCCCTTTATAAAGAGGGTGAATATCAGGCGTCCTCCTCATGGCCGTTTGGGACTTGCCTAAGATCTAGGAGTCATACCAACAGGCACGGTTGGGTTACCCATGTTTGTATTGATGAGAATCTTGTGATAAGTGGGACATGATCTCTGCTTTGACAAGACGTGTCAAGAAAACCGCCTCGCATTATGTGCGGAGCTGGTTGAGAGAAACGGTTCGAATGATGACCGGCTCATGGCGTGATGTCATGCTATCAAAACGTGTCAGCAGATTAGATTTGTGAAAATATTATTCTCTCTATATTGGTATGTGGAACTTATTTTGCAGGGTCGGACACTGTCCTTGTATTCAAACTCTTCCATTGTGTATTTAGAGGAGGAACCCGCCTTGCAATGCCGAAGACAACACTGCGCGCCGGACTCATCGTCATTGAAGCCTGGTTCAGGGGCTACTGAGGGAGTCCTGGATTAGGGGGTCTCCGGACAGCCAGACTATATCCTTTGGCCGGACGGCTGGACTATGAAGTTAAAGTTTGAAGACTTCGTCCCGTGTCCGGATGGGACTCTACTTGGCGTGGAAGGCAAGCTAGGCAATACGGATATGTATATCTCCTCCTTTGTAACCAACCTTGTGTAACCCTAGCCCCCTCTGGTGTCTATATAAACAGGAGGGTTTTAGTCTGAAGGACAACATACAATCATACCATAGGCTAGCTTCTAGGGTTTAGCCTCTTTGATCTCGTGGTAGATCAACTCTTGTACTACTCATATTATCAAGAACAATCAAGCAGGATGTAGTGTATTACCTCAATAAAGAGGGCCTGAACCTGGGTAAACATCGTGTCCCCTGCCTCCTGTTACCATCCGCCTTAGACGCACAGTCCGGGACCCCCTACCCGAGATCCGCCAGTTTTGACACCGACAGCTAGTTTAATCTAAACAGAAATAAAACCCAAGTTAATTAGGGCTTGGGCCCCAGGTGTCAGTGAGCTAGGGGGTTAGTTAGTGCATCATTAGCGTTAAGCACCCAGGGATTAGGCCAGTGGCTAATCGTCGGCGAGGCCAGAGGTGACGCTGGTGCTCGGGATTGCGCTACGAGGCACGGTTTGAGCTGCGGCTGGGCACGTTGGAATGCCCTTCCCGGTGCACGTCGAATGGTGGTGGTGGCCGGGCCTGTGGTGGCCGGAGTAGATGGCGGCGAGCTCGGAAGTGGCGGACGGTGTTCGGGTGTGCACGGAAACGCGGCTGCGGTGGCCTAGGCGATGCATGCATGGGACCTAAACCGTCTACGCGATGCAGTGAGCAGGATGGACGTGCGCCCAGGACCAAATGGTCACTGGAGCATCGTCGACGGCAAGCACGGGCGGCGGCTGGTTTCGGTCGTCGGCGAAGCGGCAGCTGCGGCATGCAACCGAGAAAACGAAGAGGGGGAGAAGGAGCAGCAGCTCATAGCGGTTGCAGCAGGTGTCAAAGCGGGCTCGGGGAAGGCCGGAGCTGAGCGGGGCAGCGAGGCGGATCTCCGGCGGCCGAGGAGGGGAAAAGTGTTGGGGGTGGCGCTTCGGGGCCCTTCCGGTCACGTGGCTCGGTGAGGAGGTAGGGAACGAGGTGGCGGAGCTCGGGGATAGCTCGGGGCGGCTCGGGAACACGGTGGACGCGGTGACTATGAGCGGCAGCGACAGATGCGTTCGGGTCCGAGGTGCGGAGCAAGGGACAGGCGGGGAACGGGGACGAGAGTGAGAAGGTGGGCTCGGGGATGTGCGTGGCATCCCTAGCCAGCTCCAGGCGGTCGGCGACAAGCAGGAGGAGGCGTCGCGCCTCACGCGCGCGTGTGCTGTCTCCCTCCTCTGCCTACTGGCAGAGGTAGGTGATGACTGGCATGGGCCAGGTGGGCCGGCCTAGCCAGGTAAGTGTCATGTGGCCTTTCTCTCTCTCTCTTTTCCATTTAATTCTGTTTTTTTATTTTTCTGTATCTGTTGGGATTTATTAAAAATAGCTAGGCACTTCCAAAAATCCTGAAAATAATTGTGGGCTCTTTTTAGATTATTCTCAATAGCCCTCACTTATTTGCAGAATTATTTGGGCATTTATATTATTACATACTCCCTCCATCCGAAAATACTTGTCATGAAAATTGATAAAGAGGGATGTATCTAGAACTAAAATACATCTAGATACATGCTCTTTTATTCATTTTGATGAAAACTATTTCCGGACGGAGGGAGTAGCATTTAAATGACCAAATTCAAGTAGGTAATGATTTAATCCAGTGACCTTATGTGTCCTAGAAAAATATGAACCAATTTTGGCAGAGGTTCTAACCCAAGGCAAAAATGATGGTCATTTTAGAAGGGCATTTCAGGTTCATTGAAAAAATATTTTAGTAATCCGTATTAGGACTAAGGGGGTGCTAGTTGTTCTATCATCCCCATTTCAACTTTCTCAGAAAAGTAGACATGATGCAACACCAGATGCTAGCACTAGGCATTACCAGACCTAGGGATGTAACAACTCACCCCCACTAAACAAGAATCTCATCTCGAGATTCAAACGTAGGGTAAGATGAAGGGGGGACACAAAGTAACATAATCTTCACGATCCAGGCTGCACTTCATAAAGGTGTAGATTCCATCACCATCTTTGTCTCGTCGTCTTGCTCTGAGAATTCTAGCCAACATGACAACGAGAGGAAAAGGAAACCTGGAAGGATCGATCTTCTCGAAGATCGAACAACTCAAGATCAACTCACGGAATGAGACATAGCAACATCTCACGAGCCGAGACACGAAGCACACATCTAGAGGGATGGAGTGGAACAGATGATGAGGGTTCACTCGGTAGACAACAATTCCACCCCTAAGAGGGTGCTGAACGGTTGTCAACGTAGCAAGGATTTGAGTTGCCATGATACCATAACAAGACAACCCACAGAAGGATGACTCGTAGAATTATCCCTTAAGTGGGAAAAAGAATTACTTTTGATTCAGAGTTCAATAAAATTCTCTATACCAGCCTAGGGCAAATCTCAAGCAATCATTTGAAGGAGTTCGAAAGAATGACATACCCTGACTAGAAAGGATGATGTGGACTACCTTGTTGGAGACAACGCAATGCTTGATCTTTGCTTATCATCGGAAATGGAGGGAACCCATGGCAGGACCACTTTTGAGATGATCCCGAGCAACAATTACCGGAAAGGATAGCCCATGGGAAGTTGGCACAATGGTGGTGTAAGCTGGGAACATAATGCAAATATTGGGAATGTTTCAACCATCATATCTACCCGAGATTCAGATCTGGTTGGTAACAGGATACTTCAGACAGCATGTCTAGGGAAGGAAAGGTTGCAACACAAGTCGACGAGATGATGTTGTGAGATTCTCGGGAAATGAACTATGGTAGTAAGCTCCAAAACATGAGACGGTTCTGCCACATACATGTGAACACACTGTCCCAGAAAAGCATGACCACGTAGTAGTCTTATAATAAAACACTACCGAATTCAGGTGGGGAACCATCAACGAGGATATTGAAGTCCTTACATAAGGCATGCTCTTAAGAAGAAACTTCTTCTCCTGGAACAAATCAATCAGTGGCTTGGTGTACTAAGAGATGCATATGGAATGGTGGTAGCGAGCCTGTCAAAGCATAGCATACTTCGCACATGTATGACTGACTTGGGATCGTACCAGAGGAAACAAAAACAATCTTTCTTGAACTCACAGCGGCAAATTGCATCGATTGCACGTGAACTTAGAGGAAGTCACTACTTTCATGCAACATATGCTTCATGAACGGGGCATGAAGAAAATTCTTACACAAGTTCCCAACACTAGCTGGATGTTCAACACGAATCATGGAGGAGACAAAATGCTGATGATGGGCTCAACAGCAACTCATCGGAATTTCCATATCACTGGACTTCCACCATTATGTGAACAATGTGATAGTATTGGTCAGACCAAAAGATGTAATGGTTTATCCTCAAGGGACAACCACGAGTAAGACCACATTACGGATATCGTTGGTTATAACTTTATTTGACGATAGCCCACACTCATATCAAGGTTTGGACAAAATGATAGATTCAACAACCGATCACGAGGAACAATCGATGTAGATATCATCTCTCTTCAACACACACACACACACAAGGATATCCCTTAGTGATGAACTAAGTATGACAAGCTTTCATCTTCCGACCCTCCAAGTTTTTGTTCAGCTTAACCAACTAGCTTAGGGGTATCCAACACAGATTCTTGGAGAAGGGGTGGTTTATAAGAGACCAACTTGATGACGAACTCAACATAGCTGTCAGGTGACAACCTGGTTATATTTCCGAGAAGATATACAGAAAATCACGAACCACCGATATGTCACTAAGCTCGGGAACAATCTTGCTTTTCAGGGCAAGGAGATATGATCAAATAAGCAAGAATTGACACTATCCTAACTCATTGGTCGAAAAGTGCACTGGAAAAAAGGACTAGGTAGCACGATAAACCTTAGGGTGATGATTCAATAATGAACATGCTAAGGATAAGATTATTGTCCATTAACTACCAAGCAACACAGTTGCTAGGAGTATTGATTTCACACATCAAGATTTACTTGTCGGCATTCCGGTTGCGATAGCACGGAACCGAGGAATGAATAATGATGGCGAGAAGTATCACTGCGTCAAGAATTCATAAGATGGTGTGCAATTCCTGTGATATTATTGACAAAAGAGGGTAATACTCCAGGTTAGAATAGAACGAAAGCTGGATTGGCATTTTGATCTGCGGAATACAACAGCTTTGACCCAATCCTAGAAATGGATGAGGTACTGGAGTTTGTTTCTCCTAGTCACCCTGGAATAGAACGGACCGACGGAACATAAAAATAATAGGCATCGATGAACATGAATGCACAACTACTCCTGACTATCGATTGATAGACGGAGGTCACAATACAACTAAAGAGGGACAACTCAAAGGAACATATATCTTTCTGAGTTGTGGATGCATAGATTAGTATGTCGGGGAAGGCTCAACATTTCTTCCGGATAACCCATGCAGAACAGTAGAACTGGTAGATTCACAATATAAAGGAGAACTCATCAAGAGCACTTCGGTTGTGATCTTTTCATTCAAAAGAACTTCTGCCATTTGCAGTTCGTGGTATTTGGAAGAAGGAAATTTTGTGGACCTCGAAGACTATCACAAAGGTTACTAATATCCTAAAGGAACTAGCAAACACTATCAACATGAAGTAAGTAGAGTGGATCTCAGGTCCAAGAACCCAGGAATAGAATGCCTACTAACTAAATGGCATCACGGGATGCTTTCGAGAATGACGGCCAACATCATCACACTAGGAATACAAAACATGGCTAGATTACTAGGTGATACTCTAGACACCTATGGTCATAATAATAGCTCCAACATAAATGTCGAGGCAGTAAAGTACCTCAACACACTAATTAGCGTGGTTGATCTGGCACAAAGGAACTTGAGAACGGTAGGAAGGAATTTGCAAATGCATCAGACTATTTAGAAACCTGGGATGACTCGGACAGCATAACGGCTGTAAATTCTCAAAAAGATTTGAAACATCCTGCAAAATAGTGGCGTAACCACTTAACATCACCACTCCACGCACCTCTCCGTGCCCCCTAGCGATGAGCCTGAGCTCACCCGAGCTCCGGCGTCCACCAAGGTCGTCGGCGGCGGCGTTTCTGGCGACCCCGAGCTCCACCGCCACCACCAATCAACGCAGCTCACTCCCCGCGTCACGTTGATTGCCTCCTCCGTCCATTTGGTCGGCGGAGGAGGCAACATGCACCTCTCCGCCGTCCCAGGCCTTGCTGGAGACGAGCCCTGGGTCAACTCCGGCAAGTTTGACCCGGGTTGATCCTAGTTTGACCCCCCTGGGTCAATGACAGGTGGGGCCCCGCCCTGCTAATTAACCTAGGATTAGGACTAACTAAAATTAGTTAGTCTAATGACACTGAGACACGGGACCCACTAGTCAGGTTTGACCTGGACCGTCCCTGTTGACTGCCGACATCACCCTGACGCAATGCTAATGCAATAAATCATTTACTGGATTTATTCTTATACATGAAATTCCAAAAAATATTATAAACTTCAAAAATTCATAGAAATTAATCTGTAGCTCCAAATGCAAAGATTTATATATGAAAATTGATAAGAAAAATCCAATCTTTCCATATGTAATAGTTTCATGCATGTCAGAACAATTTAACCATTCTATTTAAGTGAAACAAGCTAATGCATTAATATGACTTCATATCATGGGCTTTCATTTGAATCTTTGATTCAAATGGACTTAAACAAACCGGTTTTAGAATGCATTAGCCAAAACACACCCATATTGCCATGTCATAGCATGCACCATATTGTTGCATATTGCCATGTGATGATTGTGTTCCGATGTGTCTTCCGTGGTAGGTTCTGCCTCTGAGGATACCCACGAATATCCGACTGAAGGGCAGTATCCTACTACCACTCCATCAGTGAAGCAGCCCCATTGATCATATCGATACAATCCCATGTTCTCGCTCCTGCTCTTATTTACTGCATTTAACCCATTTCCTCTACATGACCTATCATTGCCACAGTAACTAGATGAAACACACTAGCATGTGTGTGTTTCCTACCTTGCTATGCCTGCTATGCTTAGAGTGGTGTCAGTTCTGGTTCATCTGGGTGATGGGCTAGACTGAAATGGTTATGTCGGTAATATGAGTGATGTGTTGAACACGATTTGGTAAAGGTATCGATGAGAGGCCATGTAGGAGTACATGGTGGATTGTTTCATTGGAACCGTCCTTTAGCACTGAGATCTGTATGTGTGATTTAAGATTCAACCACTACCATGCATTGGGCCCTGAAATATGACCCTGCTCGACTTATTAACCGCCACTGTCCTCTGTCCAGGAGTTGCAACTACTTTATGATGTGTTGGAGGCCGTGCGTAGTGCTGACCCTAGGGGTGGGCTATGATGCGGTAGATACACCGTGGCCAGGTATGCCGGGCGCCCGTTTGGTGTCTCGGAACCCTGTACACATTGTTTGGGGCTTTGAGCGAAACCCCGGCCGGATCTCCTGGCGGATGGAACCCGAATAGGCGATAAACTTGGACTAGAATTGTGTGGTTAGTTAGGTCATGGTCTACACCCACGTCGGCTTTCACTTGAAGTCTGCCGAGCACATGTCGTGTGCAGACGCTAAGTGGTGGAAACATGTATGAAGAAGTACACCCCTGCAGGGTTAACATCATGTATTCAAATAGCCCCGTCCGTGGTAAAGGACTACTTGGTTGCCCATACAATTCATAGATAAGTGAAAGTGGATACTATAAATGCGCAAGATAAGCGTGAGTGCTATGGATGGCGTTCTCGTAGGGAGACGGGAGCAGATCCATAATGGTGTATTGATTGGTGAATATGTGGACTCGTGTGCACCACCTCAAAAGAGTTACTTGCAATCGTAGTACAGGATAGCCACTGAGTCAAAGTTGGCTTGCTGCAGTTAAACTCCACCACCCCCTTTGTTGATACTAATGCATATGTAGATAGTTCTGATGTAAGTCTTGCTGGGTACATTTGTACTCACGTTTGCTTAAGTTATGTTTTTGCAGAGAGACTTCAGTCTCGCTAGTAGTTCCGTGTGGACTTCTACGTTTAGCTCTGTACCTCAGCTACGATCTTGTGCCTTTGATAGGGTCTTGTAGACAGTCAGGCTTCTCAGCCCTTTTCATTTGTAGTTTTCTGTACTCAGACAAGTTAAGCTTCTTCATGTGCATGTTGCTTGTATGACTTGAATGCTGGGTCATCAGACCCATGTTTGTAATATCTGGCCCTTCAGATCCTAATGAATAAATACTTTGAGTTGTAGAGTTTTGTTGTGATGCCATGTTGTATTTACACATATCGGGCATATTGTGTGTATGACTGAAATGCTTGGTATGTGTGGGATCCGACAACCTAGTTGTTTATCCTTGGTAGCCTCTCTTATGGGGAAATGTAGTCTAGTGCTTCCACTGAGCCATGGTAGTCTGCTATAGCCCGGTTTACCAGAGTCCTGCTAGCCCAGTTACTACAGCTCCGAAACACCTAGACTGGCCGGCATGTGTCCCACTTCGTTCTTGTGTTTGTCCCATTGGGGAAATGTCACGCGTTGACTTCGGGGTCCTGCTAGCCTGCTACGGCCCGGGTTCCCGGAGTCCTGTTAGCCCAGTTGCTACATCCCGGATTCACACGCTGATGACTGACACGTTCGATGCTGGGTCATGTATGCATGTCCCTGTAAGTTAGTGCCACTTTGGGTTCACGACTAGTCATGTCGGCCCGGGTTCTTTGTCATATGGATGCTAGTTACACTATCATATACGTGAGCCAAATGGCACAAACGGTCCCGGGCCATGTAAGTTGGCACCCGTGGGAATACCGTGCGTGAGGCCGCAAAGTGATATGATGTGTTACATGCTAGATCGGTGTGACAACCTGATGAAAAAGTCTCACTATAATACAAGTCAAAGCAAGATTGTTCTCGATCTTAGTAACATAACAGTGGTTTGTGATTTTCTGAATATCTTCTTGGAAGTATTACCAGGTTGTCACCTGACCGCTAGGTTGAGTTCGTGATCAAGTTGGTTTCTTGTCAATCACCCCTTCTCCAAGAATTTGTGTCGGATACCCCGGGGCTAGTTGGTTTAGCTAAACAACAACTTGGAGAGTTGGAATATAAAAGCTTTGCTAACTTAGTTCGTTCTGAAGGGATATCTTTATGTTTGTGTGTATGTTGAAGAAAGATGACATCTCCATCGATTGGTCTTCGTGATCACTGGTTGGATCTATTGTCTTGCCAAAACCTTGATTTGAGTGTGGGCTACCGTCAAATCAAATCCGAACCAACGATGTTTGTAATGTTGTCTTACTCGTGGTTGATCCCTCAAGCATACACCATTACATCTTTTGGACTGACCAATGCTATCACCTTGTTGACATAATTGTGGAATTCCATGTATATGGAAACCTGGATGAATTGTTGTTGAGCCCATCGGCAACATCTTTATCTTCTCCATGATTAGTGTCAAACATTAAGCTAGCTCATGAAGTATATGTTATGGTGAAAGAAGTGACTTCCTCCGGTTCACGTGCTTTTGCTGCAAGTTGCCGTCGTGAATTTGAGAAAGCTTGTTTTGCTTCCTTTGGAGTCATCCCAGGTCATGTTAAGGTGGCACCCGTGGGAATATCATGCGTGAGGCCGCAAAGTGATATGATGTGTTACATGCTAGATCAGTGTGACTTAGGATCGGGGTGACTACGAGAAACAAACACCAGTACCTCATCCATATCCAGGATTGGGTCAAAGCAGTTGTAGACCGCAAATCAAATGCCAATCCAGCTTTTGATTATGTTCTACCTTGGAGTGTTACCATCTTTATGTCAAGAATTTCATGGGAATTGCACCACCTCTTATGAATTACTGATGCAGTGATACTTCTTGCCATCATTATTCATTCCTCGGTCCCTTGTTGTTGTAACCGGAATGCCAACAAGTGAACTGTGATGTGTGAAATCAATACTCCTAGCAACCTCATTGCTTAGTAGTTAATGGAGAATACTCTCACTCTTAGCGTGCTCGTTATTGAATCATCATCCTAAGATTGATCGTGCTACCTAGTCCTTATTTCCGGTGCACTCTTTGATCAATGAGTTAGGATTGTGTCAATCCCTCACTCTTTTGATCATATCATCTTGCCTCGAAAGGAAGATTTCTCTCGAGCTTAATAACATATCAGTGGTTTGCGATTTTCCGAATATCTTCTCGGAAGTTTCACCAGGTTCTTCCCTAACTGTTATGTTCAGCTCGTGGTCAAGTCGATTTCTTGTAAACCACCCTTTCTCCAAGAATCTATGTTGGATACCCATGAGCTAGTTGGTTAAGCTAAATAACAACTTGGAGAGTTGGAAGATAAAAGCTTTCCTAACTTAGTTTGTTCCGAAGGGATATCTTTGCATTTGTGTGTGTTGAAGTAAGATGCTATGTTCATCGATTGGTCCTCATGAACAGTTATCGGACCTATTATCTTATACAATCTTTGATTTGACTGTGGGCTATTGTCAAATCAAATCAGAACCAACGATGTTCGTAATGTTGTCTTACTCATGGTTGCTTCTGCGAGCATACATTGTTATATCTTTTGTTCTGACCAATGCTATTGCCTTGTTCACATAGTTGTGGAATTCCATTCTCATGGAAATCTTGATGACTTGTTGTTGAGCCTATCAACAGCATTTTATCTTCTCCATGATTCATGTTGAACATTAAGCTAGTGTTGGAAACTTTTGAAAGCATTTCTCCATGCTAGCTCATGAAGTATATCTTATGGTGAAAGAAGTGACTTCCTCCGATTCACGTGCTTTTGGTGTAAGTTGCCCTCGTGGACTCGAGAAAGTTTGTTTCGCTTCCTCTAGAATCATCACAAGTCAGTCATGCACATGTGCGAAGTATTCTATGGTCTGGACACTTGCAACCTTCATTCTATATGAATCCCTAGCACACCAAGCCACTGATTGACTTGTTCAAGGAAAAGAAGTCTATGCTTGGGATCTAATCCATGGACTTGTGTAAAGACTTCGAAATCCTTGATGATGGTTCCCCACCTGAACTCGATAGTGTTTTATTGACTACTATGTGGTCATGCTTGTCTTGGATAGCATGTTCACACATACGTAGCACAACCAGCTCATGTTTTGGATCTTGCTATCATAGTTCATTTCCCGAGAATCTCGCAACGTCATCTCGTCGATTTGTGTTGCTACCTTTCTTTTCCAGACATGTTGTCTGAAATATCCCGTTACCAACCAGATCTGAATCTCAGGCAGATATGATGGTTGGAACATACCCAGCATTTGTATTTTGTTCCTAGCTTGCACCCACCATTGTGTCATCCTACTATGGACTACCCTTCTCAGTAATTACTGATCAGGATCATCTTCAAAGTGGTCCTACCACGGGTTCCATCCATTTCTGATGATAAGCAAAAATCATCCCTTGCGTTGTCTTCAACAAGGTAGTCCACATCATCCATTCTAGTCCGGGTATGCCATCCCTTCGTACTCTGCCAAACGATTGTTGTGATTTGCCTTAGGCTGGTATAAAGAGTTTGAATGATCTCTAAATCAAAAGTAATTCTTTTTGCCACTTAAGGGAATATTTCTGCGAGTCACCTTCCTCTGAGTTGTCTCATTATGGTATCATGGCAACTCAACTTCTCGCTACGTTGACAACCGTTCACCACCTTCTTAAGAGTGAAATTGTTGTCTACCTAGTGAACCTTCATCATCTGTTACACTCCATCCCTTTGGATGTATGTTTCATGTCTCAGCTCGAGAGATGTTTCAATGTCTCATTCCGTGAGTTGATCATCAGTTGTTCGATCTTCGAGAAGATCGATCCTTCTACAGTTTTTCCTTTTCCTATCGTTGTCATGTTAGTTGGAGTTCTCAAAGCAAGGACGTCAAGATCGTTTGATGCAATGAATCAACATTTCCGAGAAGGGCAATTGGATCGAGAAGATTGTATTAGCTTGTGTCCCTCTGTCTTCTTACCTCATGACTTGAATCTCGGGACGAGATTCTTGTTTAGTAGCGGTGAGTTGTCACATCCCTAATTCTGGTCTGACCTATGCTAGCTTCAATGTGAGCATCATGTTTAAATTCAAATGAAATTTGAATTGAGGAATTTTCAAAAGCCTCAGAAAACCTCTAAAAATAACCAACATTTAGATCTCATCAAATGAGTCCAAGAAAATGTTCCTGTTATTCTGTGAAAATATTGGCATGAGGTGAAATTCAAACCAATATTTTTGCAGTCACAGAAATAATTTACTTTGGGCCTTTGATTTAAATCAATTATATATTTGGGTTGGAATTATTTCTGCTATATAAGAATAATGTGCAAATATTTTTGTAAGTTTGCATGTGAACTTGGACTAGCTCTCTGAGCTCACATGAAAATTTACAGAAAGTTTTAAAATGGTTTAGTTTCCAAACTAAATAAAAACAAAATAATAGAAATAGAAAAGAAAAATAAAAGAGAGAGAGAGAAGGACTAACCTGGCGCCCACCAACCGGCCCAGCTCCTATGCTGGTCCAACACTGTTGGCCCGGCCCACTTCTGTAGTGGCCCAGTCCAGCGCCGCCTCCTTCAACCTCATGCCAGAAGGCACGAGGGCATGTGCCCGCGGTGCGCCAGCACGCGCACGGCCATCGACGGCCACCGACGGCCACCTCCTACTTGCCGCTTCGCCCTGGCCCTCCCTTGTGCAGCCACGCCACCTCCTCGACCCTCTCTCACTCTCCAAGTGCCTCTCCCCCTCCTCTGGTGCCTCTCCACCTCGTAGCCGAGCGCAGCGCAGCGCCGACGAGCACCACCGCGGCCATCGCCTCTCCCTCGTCCTCTCGAGCGGTCCAGAAGCTCCGTCGTGATGACCATGACCTCTACAACGAGTCACGCGCCTCGGGAAGCCCCGCTTCGTCTTCACCGTCGTCGTCTCCAACCTGCGGCTGCTGAGATTTCCTCTGCCGGCCTATTCGCTCTGGTCCTCCTCCGAGGTCGCCGTATGCACCACTACAACCGCTGTGAGCTGCTGCTCCTTCTCCCCCTCTTCGTTTTCTCGGTTGCACGCCGTAGCTACAACTTCACCGACGACTGAAACCCACCGCTGTCGTGCTTGCCACCGACGATGCTCCGGTGACCATTTGGTCCCGGGCGCACGTCCATCCTGCTCGCCGCATCACGTAGACGGTTTAGGTTCTGCGCACGCATCGCCTAGGCCACCGCAGCCGCGTTTCTATGCACACCCGAACACTGGCCGCCGCTTCTGAGCTCGCCACCATTGGTTCCGGCCACCACATGCCCGGCCACCACCACCATTCGATGTGCACCCGCAAGGGCTCTCCAACGGGCCCAGCCACGACTCGAACCGTGCCTCGTAGTGCAATCCCGAGCACCAGCGTCGCCTCTGGCCTCGCCGGTGATTAGCTATTGGCCTAATCCCCGGGTGCTTAGCGCAAATGACGCCCTAACTAACCCCCCTAGCTCACTGACACCTGGGGCCCACGCCCTAATTAACCTGGGTTTTATTTATGTTTAGATTAAACTAATACCACGGGCCCCACAGGTCAGTTTGACCTGGCCACGTCACCTGTTGACCGACCCCACACATCAGCATTGACTTGCCGACGTGGCTGTCGACCTGACCCCACCTGTCGGTGACCCAGACAGCACTATGAGACTGACCAGTGGACCCCTCTTATTTTGGGTTTGCATTTGAATCTTTCATTCTATACTAGTTTCATGCATGTCAGAACATTTTAACCTTGCGGTTTAGATGAAACAAGTTAATGCACTAATATGACCTCTTATTTTGGGTTTGCATGTGAATCTTTGATTCAAATGAGCTCAAACCAACCCGTTCTAAGTTGCATTAGCCAAAACACACTCATTTTGCCATGTCATTGCATGCATCATATTGTTGCATATTGCCATGTGATGATTGTGCTTCGATGTGTTCTTCATGGTAGGTTCTGCCTCCGAGGATATTCACGAGTATCCAACTAAAGGGAAGTATCCTTCTACCACTCCGTGAGGAAAGCAAAAAACCCTTGTTCATTCCGATAAAATCCCACTCTCTCTCTCTCCTGCTCTGTTTTACTGCATTAGGTCAACAACGATTCAACTGTTACATGCTGCGGTAGTTGAACCCCTTTCCTCTGCATGACCTATCATTGCCACGGTAAATAGATGAAACCCACTAGAATGAGTAGGAGTTGTTTGAGACCTGATGTGCCTAATAATTCTTGCTTGTTGTCATGCCTGCTACTGCTTAGAGTTGAGTCAGGTCTGATTCATCAGGAATGAATTGGAAAGTGCCGACCATGTCCTTCGGTGTATGAGCTACGTGTGTGAACACGATTTGGTAAAGGTAGCGGTGAGAGGCCATGTAGGAGTACATGGTGGGTTGTCTCACTGAAACCGTCCTCAGGAACTGAGTTCTGTGTTTGTCATCCATGAACAGCTACTACCACATGTTGGGCCCTGAAATATGACCCTGCTCGACTTATTAACCGCCCTTGTCCTCTGTCCAGGAGTTGCAACTAGTTTATGGTGTTTGTAGGATATGTGTTGGAGGCCGTGCGTAGCACTGACCCTAGGGGTGGGCTATGATGCGGTAGATACATCGTGGCCCGGTGTACCGGGCGCCCGTTTGGTGTCTCGAGAACCCTGCACACATCGTTTGGGGCTGTGGGCGAAACCCCGGCCGGATCTCCTCGCGGATGGAACCCGAATAGGCGATAAACCTGGACTAGAGACTTGTGTGGTTAGTTAGGTCATAGTCTACACCCACGTTGGCTTTCGCTTGAAGTCTGCCGAGCACATGTCGTGTGCAGACGCTAAGTGGTGGAAACATGTGTGAGGAAGTACACCCCAGCAGGGTTATAAATGATCTATTCGAGTACCGGTAAAGGACTTCTGGGTTGCCTATAATAGTTCATAAACAAGTGAAAGTGGATACTCTAAAATGCGCAAGATAAGCGTGAGTGCTATGGATGGCGTTCTCGTAGGGAGACGGGAGCTGATCCATAGTGGTGTATTGATTTGGTGAATATGTGGACTCGTGTGTGCCACCTCAAAAGAGTTACTTGCAGTCTTAGTTTAGGATAGCCATCGAGTCAAAGCTGGCTTGCTGTAGTTAAACTCCACCACCCTCCTTTGTTGATACCAATGCATATGTAGTTAGTTGTAATGTAAGTCTTGGTGGGTACATTTGTACTCACATTTGCTTATTTTATGTTTTGCAGAGAGACTTCAGTCTCGCTAGTACTTCCGCGGACTTCGACGTTTATCTTGTTACCTTAGCTACGATCTTGTGCCCTCGGCAGTATCTGGTAGATAGTCAGGCTTCTCAGCCTTTTTCATTTGTAGATGTATGTACTCATTCATGTTAAGCTTCCGCATGTGCTTTGACTTGTATGCTCTGAATGTTGGGTCATGAGACCCATGTTTGTAATATCGTGCTCCTCAGAGCCTATTGAATAATTACTTTGAGTCGTAGAGTCATGTTGTAATGCCATGTTGTATTTACACATATCAAGCATACTGTGTGTATGATTGAAATGCTTGGTATGTGTGGGATCCGACAACCCAGTTGCCTATCCTTGGTAGCTTCTCTTATGGGGAAATGTAGTCTGGTGCTTCCACTGAGCCATGGTAGTCTGCTATAGCCTGGTTTACCGGAGTCCGGTTAGCCAAGTGGCTACTGCTCCATAACACTTAGACTGGCCGGCATGTGTCCTTCTTCGAACCTGTCTCTGTCCCTTCGGGGAAATGTCACGCGGTGTCTTTCGGAGTCCTGTTAGCCTGCTACAACCCGGATTCCCGGAGTCCTTCTAGCCCAGTTGCTGCAGCAGGAATCCACTCGCTGTGACCGACACGTTCGTTCGTGGGTCATGTATGCCTGTCCCTGTAAGTTAGTGCCACTTTGGGTTTATGACTAGTCATGTTGGCCCAGGTTCTCTGTCATATGGATGCAAGCGACACTATCATATATGTGAGCCAAAAGGCACAAAAGGTCCCGGGCCAGGTAAGGTGCCACCCATGGGAATACCTTGCGTGAGGCCGCAATGTGATATGATGTTTTACAAGCTAGATCAGTGTGACTTAGGATCGGGGTCCTGACAGCGTCCAAAATTAAGCTGTCAGGACCCCAATCCTAAGCCACATTGATCTAGCATGTAACACATCATATCACTTTGCGGCCTCCCGCACAGTATCCCCACGGGTGCCAGCATACCTAGCCCGGGACCGTTTGCGCCTTTTGGCTCACGTATATGATAGTTTCACTAGCATCCATATGACAGAGAACCCGGGCCGACATGACAACTCCTGAACCCAAAGTGGCACTAACTTACAGGGACAGGCATACATGACCCAACAACGAACGTGTCGGTCATCAGCGGGTGAATTCAGGCTGTAGCAACTGGGCTAGCAGGACTCTGGGAATCCGGGGTGTAGCAGGCTAACAGGACTCCGAAAGACACCGCGTGAAATTTCCCCGAAGGGACAGACACATGACCGAAGAAGGACACATGCCAGCCAGTCTAAGTGTTCTGAAGTAGTAGTAACTGGGCTAACATGACTCTGGTAAACCGGGCTATAGCAAACTACCATGGCTCAGTGGAAGCACCAGACTACATTTCCCCATAAGAGAGGCTACCAAGGATAGACAACTAGGTTGTCGGATCCCACACATACCAAGCATTTCAATCATACACACAATATGCTCGATATGTGTAAATACAACATGGCATCACAACAAAACTCTACGGCTCAAAGTATTTATTCATAAGACTCCAAAGAGTCAGATATTACAAACATGGGTGTCATGACCCAGCATTCAAGTCATACAAGCAATAGCACAAGCGGAATCTTGAACATGTCTGAGTACAGAAAACTATAAATGAAAAAGGCTGAGAAGCCTGACTATCTACCAGATCCTGCCAAGGGCACAAGATCGTAGCTGAGGTATCAAGCTAAACGTCGAAGTCCACGCGGAACTACTAGAGAGACTGAAGTCTCTCTACAAAAACATGAATTAAGGAAACGTGAGAACAAATGTACTCAGCAAGACTTATATCAGAACTGGTTACATATGCATCGGTATCAACAAAGGGGTGGTGGAGTTTAACTGCAGCAAGCCAGCTTTGACTCAGTGGCTAACCTGAACTACGACTACAAGTAACTCTTTTGAGGTGGTGCACACGAGTCCACATGTTCACCAATCAATACACCACTATGGATCCGCTCATATCTCCTTATGAGAACGCCATCCATAGCACTCACGCTTATCTTGCGTATTTTAGAGTATCCACTTTCACTTGTCTATGAACTGTTATAGGCAACCCAGAAGTCCTTTACCGCGGACATGACTATTCGAATAGATCATTTCTAACCCTACAGGGGTGTACTTCTTCACACATGTTTCCACCACTTAGCGTCTGCACACGACATGTGCTCGGCAGACTTCAAGTAAAAGCCGACGTGGGTGTAAACCACGACCTGACTAACCAAACAAGTCTGTAGTCCAGGTTTATCGCCTATTCGAGTTCCATCCACGAGGAGATCCGGCCGGGGTTTCGCTCACAGCCCCAAACGATGTGTGCAGGGTTCCCGAGACACCAAACGGGCGCTCGGTACACCGGGCCACGGTGTATCTACCACATCATAGCCCACCCCTAGGGTCAGCACTATGCATGGCCTCCAACACATATCCTACAAACACCAGAAACTAGTTGCAACTCCTCGACAGAGGACAAGGGCGGTTAATAAGTCGAGCGGGGTCATATTTCAGGGCCTAACGTGTGGTAGTAGCTGTTCAAGGATCACAAACACAGAACTCAGTTCCTGAGGATGATTTCAGTGAGACAACCCACCATGTACTCCTACATGGCCTCTCACCGCTACCTTTACCAAATCGTGTTCACACACTTAGCTCATACACCGTAGGACATGTTCACCACTTTCCTATTCATCCCTGATGAATCAGACCTGACTCAACTCTAAGCAGTTGCA
The DNA here is from genome assembly GCF_003073215.2 of Triticum urartu. NCBI lineage: Eukaryota > Viridiplantae > Streptophyta > Magnoliopsida > Poales > Poaceae > Triticum > Triticum urartu. Next base: position 298,342,755 of record NC_053024.1, on the reverse strand, counting down.
TGCATGACAAACAAGCATGAATGAGTAGGCACATCAGGGCTCAAACAACTCCTACTCATGCTAGTGGGTTTCATCTATTTACTGTGGCAATGACAGGTCATGCAGAGGAAAGGGGTTCAACTACCGCGGTAGGTAACTATTGAAGCGTTGTTGTCCTAATGCAGTAAAAGACAGCAGATGCGAGAGAGTGGGATTGCATTGGAATGAACAAGGGGTTTTTACTTGCCTGGCACTTCTGAAGATAATATAGCTCTTCATCGGTGTCATCAAACTCATCGTCGGAACACATCTATCGAGAGGGAACAAATGCCGGCAATAGAGAAGGAAAACACAATCAATGCAATGCACAGTATGATGCATGATCATGACATGTCAATATGCTGTGTTTTGACTAATGCAACTTAGAACAGGTTGGTTTGAGCTCATTTGAATCAAAGATTCAAATGCAAACACAAAACAAGAGGTCATATTAGTGCATTAACTTGTTTCATCTGAAGGGCAAGGTTAAATTTTCTGACATGCATGAAACTAGTATAGATGGAAATATTGATTTTTTCTAATCAATTTTCATATATAAATCTTTGCATTTGGAGTTACAGAATAAATTCTATGATTTTTTGCAGTTTGTGATATTTTCTGGAATTTCCTGAATAGGAATAAACCCAGAAAATATGTATTGCATGAGCATGACGTCGGTGTGACGTCACCAGGTCAAAGGAGGCTGGTGCAAGTCAAACTTGACCAGTGGGGTCCACTGTTCAGTGACACAGTGCTGGTTAGTGTCGCTGATAGGTGGGGTCGGGTCAACAGCCACGTCAGCAAGTCAGCACTGACGTGTGGGGTCGGTCAATGTGTGACGTGGCCAGGTCAAATTGACCACTGGGGCCCGTGGTGTTAGTTTAATCTAAACAAAAATAAAACCCATGTTAATTAGGGCATGGGCCCCAGGTGTCAGTGAGCTAGGGGGGTTAGTTAGTGCATCATTAGCGCTAAGCACCTAGGGATTAGGCCGGCGGCTAATCACCGGCAAGGCCAGAAGCGACGCTGGTGCTCGGGGTTGCGCTACGAGGCACGGTTCGAGCCATGGCTGGGCACATTGGAGAGCCCTTGCCAGTGCACGTCAAATTGTGGTGGTGGCCGGGCCTGTGGTGGGCTGGAGTCGACGGCGGCGAGCTCGGAAGCCGCGGCTGGCATTCGGTTGTGCATGGAAACACGGCTGCGGTGGCCTAGGCGATGCGTGCGCAGGCCCTAAACCGTCTACACAATGCGGTGAGTAGGATGGACATGTGCCTAGGACCAAATGGTCACCGGAGCATCGTCGATGGCAAGCACGGGCGGCGGCGTGTTTCGGTCTTCCGCGAAGGGGAAGCTGCGGCGTGCAACCGAGAAAACGGAGCAGGCTCGGGGAAGGCCGGAGCTGAGGGGGTGGCGACGCCGATCTTCAGCGACCGAGGAGGGGAAAAGCATCGGGGGCGGTGCTTCGGGTCCCTTCCGGCCACGTGGCTCGGTGAGGAGGTAGGGAACGAGGTGGCGGAGCTCGGGGATAGCTCGGGGCAGCTCGGGGAACACGATGGACGCGATGCCAGTGAGTGGCAGTGCAGGACGCATTTGGGTCCAAGGTGTGGAGCGAGGGAGAGGCGGGGAATGGGGACGGGAGCGAGAAAGTGGGGCTTGGGGACGTGTGTGGCGTCCCTAGCCAGCTCCAAGAGGTCGGCGGCAAGCAGGAGGAGACGCGGCGCCTCACACGCGCGTGCGCTGTCTCCCTCCTCTGCCTACTGACAAAGGTAGGTGATGACTGGCACGGGCCAGGTGGGCCGGCCCAGCCAGTTAAGTGGCCTGTGGCCTTTCTCTCTCTCTCTCTCTCTCTTTTCCATTTAATTCTGTTTTTCTACTTTTCTGTATCTGTTGGGCTTTATTAAAAATAGCTAGGCACTTCCAAAAATCTTGAAAATAATTGTGGGATCTATTTAGATTATTCCCAACAGCCCTCTCTTATTTCCAGAATTATTTAGGAATTTAGATTATTTCATAGCATTTAAATGCCCAAATTCAAGTAGGTAATGATTTAATCCAGTGACCTATGTGTCCTAGAAAAATGTGAACCAGTTTTGGCAGAGGTTCTAACCCATGGCAAAAATGATGGACATTTTAGAAGGGCATTTCAGGTTCATTGAAAAAATATTTTAGTAATCCCTTGTTGGACTAAGGGGGGGTGTTGGGGTTCTATCATCCCCATTTGAACTTTGTGAGAAAAGTAGACATGATGCAACACCAGATGCTAGCACTAGGCATTACCAGAACTAGGGATGTAACAACTCACCCCCACTAAACAAGAGTCTCGTCTCGAGATTCAAGCGTTGGGTAAGATGAAGGGGGGACACAAACTAATATAACCTTCACGATCCAGGATGCACTTGATAAAGGCGTTGATTCAATCACCATCTTTGTGTCGTCATCTTGCTCTGAGAATTCCAGCCAACATGACAACGAGAGGAAAAGGAAACTCTGGAAGGATCGATCTTCTCGAAGACCGATCAACTCAGGATCAACTCACAGAATGAGACATAGCAACATCTCTCGAGCCGAGACACGAAGCACACATCTAGAGGGATGGAGTGGAACAGATGACGAGGGTTCACTAGGTAGACAACAATTCCACACCTAAGAGGGTGGTGAACGGTTGTCAATGAAGCGAGGATTTGAGTTGCCATGATACCATAACGAGACACCCTAGAGAAGGATGACTCGTAGAATTATCCCTTAAGTGGCAAAAATAATTACTTTTGATTGAGAGTTCAATAAAATTCTCTATACCAGCCTAGGGTGAATCTCGAGCAATCGTTTGAAGGAGTTCAAAAGAATGGCATACCCTGACTAGAATGGATGATGTGGACTACCTTGTTGAAGGCAACGCAATTGTTGATCTTTGCTTATCACCAGAAATGGAAGGGGCCCATGGAAGGACCACTTTTGAGATGATACTGAGCAACAATTATCGGAAAGGATAGCCCATGGGAATTTGGCACAATGGTGGTGTAAGCTAGGAACAAAATGTAAGTGTTGAGAATGTTTCAACCATCATATCTACCTGAGATTCAGATTTGGTGGTAATAAGATACTTCAGACATCATGTTTGGGGAAGGAAAGGTTGCAACACAAGTCGACGAGATGATGTTGCGAGATTCTCGGGAAATGAACTATGGTAGTAAGTTCCAAAACATGAGCCGGTTCTGCTACATACATGTGAACACACTGTCCCAGACAAGCAGGACCATGTAGTAGTCTTATAATAAAAAACTACCGAGTTCAGGTGGGGAACCATCAACGAGGATATTGAAGTCCTTACATAAGGCATGCTCTTAAGAAGAAACTTATTCTCCTGGAACAAATCAATCAGTGTCTTGGTGTACTAAGAGATGCATATGGAATGGAGGTAGCGAGCGTGTCAAACCATAGCATACTTCGCACATGTATGACTAACTTGGGATGGTGCCAGAGGAAACAAAAACAATCTTTCTCGAAGTCACGGTGGCAACTTGTATCGATTGCACATGAACTTAGAAGAAGTCACTGCTTTCATCCAACATATACTTCATGAATGGTGCATGAAGAAAATGCTTACAAATATTCCCAACACTAGCTGGATGTTCAACACGAATCATGGAGGAGACAAAATCCTACTGATGGGCTCAACAGCAACTCACCGGAATTTCCATATCACTGGACTTCCACCATTATGTGAACAATGTGATAGTATTGGTCAGACCCAAAAGATATAATGATGTATACTTGAGGAAACAACCACGAGTAAGACAACATTACAAACATCATTGGTTCTGATATGATTTGACGATAGCCCACACTCAAATCAAAGGATTCTAAGGCAATAGCGCCGACAATTGATCACGTGGATCAATCAATAAAGATATCATCTTTCTTCATGTATGTCACGACCCCGATCCTACGTCACACCGATCTAGCATGTAACACATCATATCACTTTGCGGCCTCACACACGGTATTCCCACGGGTGCCACCTTAGCTGGCCTGGGATCGTTTGCGCCTTTTGTCTCAGGTATGTGATTGTGTCGCTAGCATCCATATGACAAAGAAACCGGGCCGACATGACTAGTGGTGAACCCTAAGTGGCACTAACTTACAGGGACAGGCATACATGACCCAACAACGAATGTGTCGGTCATCAGCGAGTGAATCCGGGCTGTAGCAGCTGGGCTAACAGGACTCCGGGAACCCGGGATGTAGCAGGCTAGCATGACTCCGGAAGTCATCGCGTGACATTTACCCGAAGGGACAGACATAGGAACAAAGTGGGACACATGCCGGCCAGTCTAGGTGTTCCGGAGCAATAGTAACTGGGCTAGCAGGACTATGGTAAACCAGGCTGTAGCAGACTACCATGGCTAAGTGGAAGCACCAGACTACATTTCCCCATAAGAGAGGCTACCAAGGATGGTGAAAGTGCAACTATCCCTAGGTGGTTTTGGTAATTCCTAACAACATATAGCTCATTGAGCTAATGCTATTTCAAGATTAATATCTCAGGAAAGCTCAATGATTGGCATGGCATGGATGAGAAAAGTGGACCCCTCAATATGCTAAGGACAAAGGATTGGTTCAAGCTCCAAGCTCAAGGCTCTACATTTTCTATTTTAGTGATCCAAGATCACATTGAGTCTATAGGAAAAGCCAATACTATCAAGAAGGGATGAGGTGTTGCTTAATGAGGCTTTTGCTCAAAATGCTTAGTGATAAGCTCCAAAACCCTAAACTACTTTCTCACATCCACATATGACCTAAACCAAAAGTCAAACTCAGCCCCACCGATTCTTTCTATCCGGCGCCACCGAGTTCAAATGTCATAGCAACTGCCACAAACAATAGGCAAATCGGTCTCACCGATAGGGATCTCAGTCTCACCGAGATGGGATTGTAATCTCTCTGTTTCCCTTTGTAACATTTCGGTCTCACCGAAATGAGCGATCGGTCCCACCAAGATTGCAATGTAAAATCTCGGTTTCCCCTTCGTAACGCTTCGGTCTCACCGAAATGAGCAATCGGTCCCACCGAGTTTACCTGACCAACTCTCACCGAGTTTGTGTAATCGGTCTCACCGAGATTACGTTATGCTCTAACCCTAACCATATCGGTCCTACCGAGTTGCATGTCGGTCCCACCGAAAACCCTAACGGTCACTAGCTTTGCTGAATCGGTCCGACCGAGTTTAACAATTTGGTCCCACCGAGATTGGCAAGTTGTGTGTAACGGTTAGAATTTGCGTGGAGGCTATATATACCCCTCCACCACCTCTTCATTCGTGGAGAGAGCCATTAGAACAAACCTACACTTCCAACTTACTTTTTCTGAGAAAGAACCACCTACACTTGTGTTGAGGCCAAGATATTCCATTCTTACCATATGAATCTTGATCTCTAGCCTTCCCCAAGTTGCTTTCCACTCAAATCCTCTTTCCACCAAATTCATATCCTGTGAGAGAGAGCTGAGTGTTGGGGAGACTATCATTTGAAGCACAAGAGCAAAGAGTTCATCATCAACACACGATTTGTTACTTCTTGGAGAGTGGTGTCTCCTAGATTGGCTAGGTGTCACTTGGGAGCCTTCGACAAGATTGTGGAGTTGAACCAAGGAGTTTGTAAGGGCAAGGAGATTGCCTACTTCGTGAAGATCTACCGCTAGTGAGGCAAGTCCTTTGTGGGCGATGACCATGGTGAGATTGACAAGGTTGCTTCTTCATGGACCCTTCGTGGGTGGAGCCCTTCGTGGACTCGCGCAACCATTACCCTTCGTGGGTTGAAGTCTCCATCAACATGGATGTACAATAGCACCACCTATCGGAACCACGACAAAAACATATGTATCTCCTATTGCGTTTGAATCCTCCAAACCCTTCCCTTTACAATTTTGCAAGTTGCATGCTTTACTTTCCGCTGCTCATATACTCTTTGCATGCTTGCTTGAATTGTGTAAAGATTGCTTGACTTGCCCAAAGTTGCTAAACTTTGCCAAGAACTAAAATTGGGAAAAGGATAAGTTTTTATTTGGTCAAATAGTCTAATCACTCGCCCTCTAGACATACTTTCGATCCTACAAGTGGTATCAGAGCTTTGGTCTCCATTTGCCTTGATTTTCATAGCTTTTGGAAGTCATAGCCTTGGTTTCACAACCTAGGAGAGTATGGCGTCTAGCGAGGGAAATTACCACCGTAGTGGTCCTTACTTTGATGGTACTAATTTTGCTAGTTGGAAGCATAAGATGAAAATGCATATTCTTGGACATAACCCCGCCGTATGGGCTATTGTGTGTATTGGCTTGCAAGGTGAATTCTTTGATGAAAGAGAACCAAACCGAGAAGCTACCGTGGAAGAGTTGAAGATGCGGCAATACAATGCTCAAGCTTGTGATATCCTCTTCAACGGATTGTGCCTCGAAGAATTCAACAAAATCAGCTGTCTTGAGAATGCAAAGGAAATTTGGGATACTTTGATTGATATGCACGAAGGTACCGACTCCGTCAAGGAATCCAAGTTGGATGTGCTTCAATGTCATCTTGACAAGTTCTAAATGAAGGATGGTGAAGGTGTCGCTGAAATGTACTCTAGGCTCTTATCACAAATGAGATCGCCGGCTTAGGAAGTGAAGAGATGACCGACAAGTTCATCATCAAGAAGATCCTAAGAGCTTTGGACGGAAAATATGATACCATATGCACATTGATCCAAATGATGCCCAATTACAAAGATCTCAAGCCAACGGAAGTCATTGGAAGAATTTTTGCTCATGAGATGTCACTCAAGGATAAGGAGGAGCTCCATAACAAATTAAGTGGTTCTTACAAAGCCTCATGTGAAGCTTGCACATCATCAAGTGAGAAACAAACCTTCAATGAAGAATTGAGCCTAATGGTGAAGAACTTCAACAAGTTCTACAAGAGTACAAGCAAAGAGAGAAGTTCCAAGTCAAGGTCCTACAATGACAAAAGATCTTCTAGTCGAGAGAGAAATTGCTACAATTGTGGAAGACCCGGACACTATTCCAATGATTGTACGACACCCTACAGAAGAAGATAAGATTCTCCAAAAAGAAGAAGTAGAAGAGAAGAATCACCATCAAGAGAGAGAAGGAGTAGAGATGATCGTTATGAACGAAGAACATCCCGAAGAAGCAAAGATTCGGAAAGGAAGGACAAGTCATCAAGGGGCTACACAAAACGAAGACATCATCTCATGTTGGTGAATGGCTATCCGTCTCTGACTCCAACAATCACTCCGAGAGAAGCTATCACTCCGACTCCGAATATAATCAAGATGAAGGTGTTTCCGGTCTAGCACTTGTGTCAACCAACTCCTACGACATATTTGAATCACCAAATGAAGGACTTGGAAGATGCTTCATGGCTAAAGGCCCAAAGGTATCACACCCCGAGTATGTTGATTTCAATAGTGATGAAGATGACTTGTTAGGTGATGATGATTTACTTGTTGACAACTCTAGTGATGAATACTATGATGAAACATCAATTAATCATGCTAATCAAGATAAAACGAATGACCGTCATAAGGAGAAGATTGAGTTTCTGACTAAAGAACTAAACACTCTTAAGTTAGCTCATGAAACTACCTTGGGAGATCATTAAGAACTTTTAAGGGCTCATGAGAAATTACGTTTTGAAAATCTCAACCTTGAGCAAGAGCACGAGTTCTTAAAGGCAATCAATGATGATCTTCGCAAGAAAAGTTCTTCTTACATTGCCAAGCGTTTACTATTATCCACTTACATGCCTCAAGTCAAGTCTAGTAACAAGAACAAGAAATATTCTTCCTCTAGTAGTGACAATATTCATGATAAATCCAATGTTGCTTCTAGTTGTTCTCTCGATTCCACTAATGATTCGCTTAGACAAGTTATACTTGAGGAAGAAAATAGCTTATTTAAGGGAATTATAGAGAAATGTGTCTACAAGAGCCTTGCCGGGAGTAAGCAATTCGAGGAAATTGTATGCAAGCAAGGAAGGTACCAGAAGAACCAAGGTGTTGGTTTTGAATGAAAGTTCAATGCCAATGGAGTTGAGTGGGAAGAAGATCAATACCCCAAGATGAAGTTTCTTCCTCAACAAGAGAAGTATGATCCTACTTCCTTCAGAGTGACACAAGCTCAAGATGATCTTCCACCACAAGACCACAAGCAAAAAGGCAAGGATAAGCTTCAAGAGGAAATTTATGCATTTGAAGAAGCACCCAAGGCCTTGTTCAAGTGGGTTCCCAAGACTACATCAATTTCTACTTCATCAAGTACGAGTACAACGCCAAGGATTCCAATCAAGATGATGTGGATCCCGAAGAAGAAGAAGAACTAGAGAGTTCTTCAGGGTGACTACGCCAACATACTTCACTCTTATCATTTTGGCAAGAACAAGTGCAATCAACTTCCACTTCTTGCACTAGTTCAAGGAGTCACAAACCCTCTTGTTGGTAAGACAAGGGACAAGGTAACCTAATGCTTTCATAGACATCATCTTGTGTGTGCATCACTCTATGTCTATGGATATCCTTGTTTGTTCCATGTGGGACTAACCTGTGTAGGTATTGAAAGTGTAACTCACTCCAAAGGATTGCTCCAAATAATCTGCACCAACATTGAGCCTCCACATCTTCAACATCTACATGAAGTCATCATCGACAAAACCTAAGGTTAGTTCATCCCTCTTAGGGGGGATCTCACATCTAGGGGGATCTTTACACTAAAATTGAGCTAGAGCAACTCTAATGGTGTGAACACAACAACGCTTTATGTAAAAATGGTAACCCCATTTGTGCTTAAACGATGAGTATGACCTATGATCAAATGTTCTCATTTGACTCCTAAGTCAATATTGTCGGATTTCGGGTTCCGGCAGACCCTTGAGGTTCGAACACTGGGTGCGCGCGGAGATTTCTCCTTCTACCTACCTGCACCCCTCCGCCTCGCTAAGATCTAGGCTAAGGAAAGAACAGCACAAGAAACATAGGGTTTATACTGGTTCGGGCCACCGTTGTGGTGTAATACCCTACTCTAGTGTGTGGTGTCGTGGATTGCCTCTTGGGCTGATGATGATGAGCAATACAAGGAAGAACAACCTCGCGAGGGTCTGTTCTTGGCTGGGGGGGACGAACTGCTAGGAGGAGTTCAGTCACCCCTCTCTCTCTCTCTTCTCGGTTCTCTCTCTGATTTTCCTCTCGGTCTCTCTCTGATCGATCTCTAACCAATCGACCTCCCACCCCCTGTGGGTGGCTGGTCCTATTTATAGGCAAAGGCCCTGGGGCGCTTCCCAAATATTGAGCGGGAAGGGCGCCAAAAATTGGCCATTTTGAAGGGGAACATCTGGTACACTTATCCTGACTAAAGTTGGTCCTCGCCTTCCAAAGACTCTGGTGGTGATGCTGGCTTGGGCTCCACGATGACTTCCTCCCTGCCGTTGGACTGGTCTTGGTCTCGTTGCACTGAAACAGGTGCCTTTGCTTGATGCTCTCGCCTGCGCTTCTCCCTTTGCACCAAAGAGGAAAGGAGGACACTGCACGGCTGGCGCCCGCTTGGCGCCTTTGGTCGTCATGGCTTGCATCACGGGCAGCTCGTGAGGTACCCCACCTTGATCTCTCCGCCTCCTCGCGAGCCAGCTTGATGAGGCCATGCCTGAGGAAGCTCCGTGTTGTCCGCCCCGCGAGGGTCTTGGGTCTGTGTTGATGAAGATGGGCCGTGCTGGGCCCCCCTTTGAGCCACGCCGCAGGCCACAGGCAGGCAAGTCTGGGGACCCCCATTCCCAGAACACCGACAGTAGCCCCCGGGCCCAAGGCGCGCCCGGACTTGGCCGTGCAGGGAGGCGGATGGGCAAGAGCGAAGCGCCGCGGGCCCTAACAGCCTGCGGCCATGGGCGCCGCGTGGCGGTTGATTGGACATGGGTGGCACTGTTCCCCCACGCCCCCCTTATTTTGCGCCATGCTAGGCGGACTCGTAGTCGTACACAGCCGCCCCCCTTTCTGTTGCTCGAGCGCCCTCTGTCCTTCCTCCACTTGAACTCCAGCTTCTGTTTTCAACCCAATCCCGAACCTCCCCCCCTTCCCATCGCCATGGCTCTGACGAAGAAGGGAAGAGGGAAGAAACCCGTGCCTCCGCCTTGCCCGCCGCTGTTGGCGGCCCCCGCCGAGGGCTTGGGCAAGGTCAGCTCGGCTCTGGCCACTATCTTCAACGAATGCGGGAGGACGACGGCCTAGCCCGCGTCCCACTTCTCCATCGACAGGATAGTCACCGAGGTCTCGTAATTTGCCAACGCCCTGTGGGCGGGTCTGGTTCTTCCCTTTTCTGATTTCTTCAATGCCGTGCTTTCCCACTACCAGATCCACATGATGCATCTGGGTCCTGAATCCATCACCCTCCTTTCGGTCTTCGCCTTTGTTTGCGAGGCTATGATGGGCATCCTTCCTTCGGTTGCCTTGCTGCGCCACTTCTTCTCTCTGTGCCTTGTCAACCCTACCCAATGCTGGGCGTGCATGAGCTTCGTTGCCGCGTCTGAGACAGCAGCCTCAGGGATTGACTTCAGGCTCCCTCTGCCCGCGGCTGGGTTCCGCGAGCGGTGGCTGTATGTGGACGTGGGGGTGCCCAGCCCCCTGTAATCGGAGCCAACTTCGCCTGTTGTCCCCAATTCGGGCTGGGGCCAGGAGACGCTTGAGAGCCCCTGGCTCATCTTCGTCTGGCACCACTTTGCGTTCTTGAGGTCGCTTGGCGTGACAGCGCCCAAGGTGGTGAAGGAGTTCCTGCTACGCCGCGTTGCTCCTCTCCAACGCCACTCCCGCCGGATGTGGGCCTTCAGTGGGCGTGATGATCGTATGAGGCTCCAGGAAGAGGACCTGACGCCTGAAGTGCTGAGGACAGCGCTCTTGACCCTGACCGGGGACCCCAACCCTGGCAGCACCCAGCAGGGAGGGGCCTTGCTGTACCTCTGCCAGAGTAGGGGCGATTTTGTGAATCAGATGCCTATCATTGATGAGTGGGTGCCGCGCCCCGCCGGCCTCCAGGGGCCTCGCGATAACCCAGTGATGGTGACTGCCCTTCCAGTCGGCCAAGGCGACTCTTCCTCAAGTGGCAGAGCAGGGAGGAATGAGGCGCCAGAGGCCGAGGGGGCGACCGGTGGGATGACAGCGCCGGGCGATGCTCATGAGGGAGCAGCTCTTGGGGCCCGTGCCGCTGAGGCTGAGGGTGGCAAGCAGCTGCCCTCAGCGCCTGCGACTGAGGCCCCTGAGGCTCTAGCCGCTTCTCTTGGCGAGGCGATTAGCAGCGCGCATCAGGCAGGCGCCCGTGACGTGGATCACCTTGACGCTCCGTCTTCGTTGCAGGTTGATCCCTACGCTCAACTCTTGGGCCGCTTCCGCGTGGACTTTGAGGCCCTCCGGAAGAGAAGGGAGGCCCTGGGCGACAATTACCCTTGTCGCCTGCTAAAGCGTAGGAAGTACTTCGCCACTGATGAGTAAGCTTTCTCCTTTCCCGGCTCCCGATCCTTCTATTGCTTTTACTGATCCTTGCTCCGCAGGCCCCTTCCAGCCGAGCTCGCGGAGACGGCTGAGGTGCCGTCCCCCTTGGCTTCGCCCCCTCCACCGTCCTCAAGCGCTCCGAGCAGCAAAGCCCTTGTGGAGAGGGCGATCGAAGAGGTGAACCGTCCCGAGGCGCATCGTGGCCCTGCGCACCTCGCGATCCTCCTTTGCGGGCCTTCCCGTGGCATAGCCAGCCTGACGTGGGCTTCTCACCTGGTCATGGACTACGATTGGCTGAGGCGCTCCCTGTGCTCTTCATTAGGGGACGGGCTGGCTCCAGGCCGGGCTTCTGGCGTGGCGTGCCCAGCCGTCGTGAGGGTGCCAGCCCCCAGCCCCCTGCCCGGAGGGGGAGTGCTGATTCATGGCCCCCGGCGCTTGCTCGGGGCAGATGATGGTGTGGAAGATGTGCTCGAGCACGCCCGGGATCGTCGCGCTCTTCGCCAAGGATTCCTTCGAAGGGTGGCTGACGCGGTGAGCCTGCTTGGTGAGGAGCTTGCTGATGAAGATGTGCGCCTTGAGGCCGAGGGCCTGCGCCTGGCTGCAGAGAGGCGCGAGCTAGAGGGCACCATCGCCCTTGCGTGCCGTCAGCGCGATCTTGACGATGCAGAGGCCAAGGCGTCGCTGGTGGCCTCTCGGGAGGCCTGATCTTGGGCCACTGAGGAGGCCTGGGAAGCTGACCGGCGGCGAAAGGCGACGGAGGAGTAGGCTCGGGAGCTCCTGGCCTGGTGCCACTCACTGGAGGAGCAGGTGGAGCTGCGCGAGGCAACCCTCGCGTCGATGAAGGTGGCCTCTGGCGACTCAGCAGAGCTCCAGAAGCATGAGGAGGCGCTGACGCTAGAAGCCGCCGAACGTACCCGCGAGTACGAGTGTCTGGAGATGAGGGAGCGCTTGGTGACGCAGGCCGAAGATGATGTCGCTGCACAGGAAGCCCGTGTCCTGGAGGAGGTCGGACGTCGGGTGGCGATGGCGTGTTTGAACCTCGAGCACGAGTTTGAGGAGAAGCTGGGGTTGATCCGGGCCGAGGCTAAAGGCAGGACTGCTGCCTTGAGGGCCAAGCTGGAGGAAGCGACGCGGCGGGCCGATGCTTTCCGGGCAGCCCTTGAGGTGGCGCAAGGTGAGTTAACCACCTCCCGGGCCGAGGTGCTCCTTCTTCGCCAGCGGGTGGAGGAGGCTGAGGTCGTTGCATGCCAGAATGCGGACGAGATACGTCAGCGGCGGATCCTGGAGCATGAGCACGGCCCCATGCTCACCACGCTCCGGGAGAGAGCCAACACAGCCTTGGGCAACATCTGCGAGGCGGCTGTTGCCGAGCCGCACGCAGTCAACTACGCCGGCAACCTTCAGTTCTTCACCGACGTGGTGACGCAGCTGGAGGCGCGGTCGGTCAGGGCTGACAGGTTGGTGGAGAAGAGGAGCCGCGCCCTGCTCGGGCGCGCCTTTTCCCGCGTCTTCATCCATGTCCGGAACATGGATCCCCACTTCGATTTCGATGCCGCCATCGCCCCAGTCCCCCAAGCCGTCCGAGACGACCTAGCGCAGTGGGTGGAAGACAATGTGGATGCTCTTGTCAGGGCCTTCGCTTCAGACAACGACGGCGTGATCGTGGCTGCCGACGAGGGCGGTGTGGTGAACGGCCCTGACGCCGCTGGCGATGACGCGGACAGCAATGGCGAGTTCAGCGACGCCAGCAACGGCTCGGGTGGTGCTCCTGAGGACGCATTGGGGGATTTATCCGACTGATTGTGCATCGTTCCTGCTTCCTTACCCTTTGTCCCATGCTGGCCCTGAGGTAGCCTGTGGGACGCTGTGGTGTCCTGAGTGTTCCCTGATTGAATCCGTAGGATCTGCAGTAAAACACCCTCCTGAGAGGACGCGGCGGCGGCAGTCTGGGCTGCGCGTAAGCTAAGCCTGACCCGGCTCGCGAGGGGCTCACGAGGGGAGGCAGCTGAGGCGAAGTGGTAACCAAAACATGAGAAATTGCTCAAACGAGACTAAGCACCCCTACCCCGAATACACGCAAATCTCAAATTCGAATCCAACTTGAATCCAGCGAGGGAAAGCGACAACCAAAGGGAAAAGCAACGAAAGCAGGCAAAAGGCCGCGTCCGGCACCTAATCTAGTCTTGGACGTCTTCTCACCAGCACGGAGCTAAGTGCTGCCACTGGGCGTGGGAGGGAGCCCCAGGGCCTGAGGCCGGCACCCCTGAGACACCGGGGCATGTACAGCCCCACTCATTATTACGTGAGAGTGTCACGGGGCGGCGAGTTTCACAGGCACTGGGCCTTCTTCACAGGTACCGGCCTTGCTTCATATCGCCAGACGAGGGCCCCGCCTTGCGCCACACTCTAGTGCCATCAACGACGACTGGAAACCAGGACGCCGCCGATGGGGTAGAGCGGTCGCCAGCGGTTCCCCCGACGACCACGGGTCCTCTGCCAGGGGCAGGCCCTGAGGCACCTCCCCAGCAGAGGGCCTACCTCCTGAGAACACCTTCCTCCGAACGCCGCGGTGGTGATGTCGGATCTCGGCCCCTCTCCTGCAGCCCCCTGCGCCCACCTCCCGAGGGGTAGGAGACTGTGGGAGCGGGGCAGCTTCTCGCTGTGGCGACCTGCACCTCCTGCGATCCATGATTAGCGTATGCCTGCTCCTGAGGAATTAGCGGTACCCGATAATCGTTGCCTCCAACGTGGCTAGTGGGACCGTCCCGGGACTCCTAGAAGGGCTCAGCTTCTCGCGCCTCGTCCCCGAGCTTGGGCTGAGGAGCGAGCCTTGTTCGCCCTCGTGAGGGTGTCCTTGGTCCATCATGAGGGGCACGTATTCTTCTGGCGCCGTCATCCCGAAGGCCATGCCGTAGTGCTCCGCGTGCCACGTAGCTCTGCTTGACGCGCCCACCGTGGGGTGGTAGCGCGGCTATCCACTGGGGCCATGGGTCGCGTCGAGCCCTTCTTCTTCGCGGACCGGGAGTGGGGGCGGCGCCGCCTCCGGTCCGGTGCCGAAAGCTTCGCTGGCGTTGGAGTAGCCTTGTAGCCGGCGGGCGCGTGCGGAGCCCCCGCGCTGGCCGCCCTGGGCTTGAGATGGGAGCTGGGTGCAAAAGGGGTGAGCCCCCGAGGCGGCGAAGCCCAGGAGCTCTGCCACCCGCTCCACCAGCACGTCGCGGCTGCCCTCCAGCAGCCTGCACTGCAGCAGCTCTCGGGCCACCGTGAGCGCGGCCCTCGAGTTCGCCTGCTCCCGGCGGATGTACGGTGTCGTGCTCGCAGCGTGATTGGAGGCCCTTGCTGCCGACCGCGCCTGCCGCGGTGTGAGAGCTGTCGAAGCCTGTCCGCGTCGCCCGCGGCCCGCGGCGCCCTGTAGATCGCGAGCTGCCAGGGGCACGGGGTCGCCTGAGGCGAGCGGCTCTGCGCAGGCGGGCCACACTGCCCATGGATCTAGGTTGCCCGCCTGGTTGCCGGACATGGTGATGACGACGCGATGGGGCACGAAGCGGTAGAAGGTGGATTCCGGCGCACCCCTACCTGGTGCGCCAAATGTCGGATTTCGGGTTCCGGCAGACCCTTGAGGTTCAAACACTGGGGTGCCCGCGGAGATTACGCCTTCTACCTACCTGCACCCCTCCGCCTCGGTAAGATCTAGGCTAAGGAAAGAACAGCACAAGAAACACAGGGTTTATACTGGTTCGGGCCACCGTTGTGGTGTAATACCCTACTCCAGTGTGTGGTGTGGTGGATTGCCTCTTGGGCTGATGATGATGAGCAATACAAGGAAGAACAGCCTCGCGAGGGTCTGTTCTTGGCTGGGGGGACGAACTGCCAGGAGGAGTTCAGTCACCCTTCTCTCTCTCCCTCTCTCTCTCTCTTCTCGCTTCTCTCTCTGATTGATCTCTAAACAGTCGACCTCCCAACCCCTGTGGGTGGCTGGTCCTATTTGTAGGCAAAGGCCCTGGGCCTCTTCCCAAATATTGAGCGGGAAGGGCGCCAACAATTGGCCATTTTGAAGGGGAACATCTGGTACACTTATCCTGACTAAAGTTAGTCCTCACCTGCCAAAGACTCTGGTGGTGACGCTGGCTTGGACTCCACAGTGACTTCCTCCCTGCCGTTGGACTGGTCTTGGTCTCGTTGCCTCGAAACGGGTGCCTTTGCTTGATGCTCTCACCTGCGCTTGCTCCCTTTGCACCAAAGAGGAAAGGAGGACACTGCGCGGCTGGTGCCCGCCTGGCGCCTTTGGTTGTCATGGCTTGCGTCACGGGCATCTCGTGAGGTACCCCGCCTTGATCTCTCCGCCTCCTCACGAGCCAGCCTGATGAGGCCGTGCCTGAGGAAGCTCCGTGTCGTCCGCCCCGCGAGGCTTGGCCCCTCGCGAGGGTCTTGGGTCTGTGTTGATGAAGATGGGCCATGCTGGGCCCCCCTTTGAGCCACGCCGTAGGCCGCAGGCAGGCAAGTCTGGGGACCCCCGTTCCCAGAACGCCGACAAATATATTCATATATAGATGACTTAGTCATCACCAATTGCTTGATAGATGCTAGAATTGGTTGTGCATGCTTTGCCACATATTTCATTTGCCATTTTTATTGCGTGAGCATGTTGGTTGCATAATTTACTCATTCAAGGACATCCACTTGTTGTTTTGATTGTTTTGTTCCTTTTTATTTTGCCAAGTGGATGGACAAGAATGCCTAAGAACCTTCTCTAGCTATCTATGCTTTTCTCGTCTCAAACTCTATTCATGCTACATCGCGAAAAAGTTTGATCAAGTCAGATTCAAACCACTCTGTGTGAGGAGGACTCGAAGTCCCCGATTCGTCATAGACTTGAAAATCCAAAACTTCTTTGTGTGTTTCGGTCTGACCGATTCATCCATTTCGGTCACGCCGAGATCACTAAGTCGATCTAGGTTTTCAATCTCGATGCAACCGATTTGAACTTTTCGGTCTCATTGAGTTCAGTAACTGCTTCCAGTTATGAATCTCGGTGCTACTGAGTTGTTCCACTCAGTCACCCCGATAGAGTCAGGCTATACATATCCGCGGCCCAAAATTTGAAAATTTTCTGAATCCCTTCGCCCGCGCTCAGCCTGCTCTACCTCCTTGGGTCTTCAGATCGTCCTCCTCATCGCCAGCTGCCTCCCACCGCTAGTCTCCGCCGCTGTCAACAGAAATCATCTCCGCCGTTGCCACCGTAGCAGGTCCATCACCGCACTAGGGTATGGACTTGATCCTTGTGCTATTCCCCTTCTGATTCTTAGCACATTGTTTCTCCATGTATCTTGCCACGATTGAGTTACTCTATCCAGCAAAATCACTCCGTAGTTTAGTCGTGGATTGAAAATTTAGGGTTAGGTTTCCGCCGAAATCATCTCGGACCGACCGAGTTGTTGAAATCGGTTCCACCGATTTGGCTAAGGCCATTGCACATGTGATTCTCAGTATGACCGAGAATTGCAAATCGGTGTGACCGAGTTCAATACTTTGTGAAACCCTAGCAGTCTCGGTGCCACTGAACTGTGACTCGGTTTGACCAAGTTCACTAGTTTAGGTTCCAAAAGCTGCTTCGGTATCACCGAGTTTTCAAATCGGTAGATCCGAAATGCTTTCTGTGGAAAACTAAAACTAAGTTTTTGACTCATTCTTTTGCAAAAACCTCTGTAATTTGTGATGCTTATCAAATCACCTCATCTATAATCTATTCACAGGGTCTGCTGCCAGCGTTTGCATCATGTCAGATCAGAGTGATAGTCAGAACAAGACTGAGGAGCAAGTGAACATGAGTGAGGGCACTAGTCCCTCTAGTAGCTTTAATGAGGGAAGAAGGAGTACACCCAGCAACTTGCCTAAGGCAGCCACCAGGACCAAAAAGAAGAAAACCTCAGATTCTAAGGACGAGGACTATGTGGCTGTTGAGGAAGAGGCCACCTCAAAGAGGAAAGTCCTGAAAAAGGAATATGGCACAGCTGCTGCCACTAAGCCAGGAATGAAGCAAAAGGTTCCTTCCAAGAGAGCTCCCATGTCAAAAGCCAGAACATCCACTCAAGAGACTTTGGGATCTGCACCAAAAGAGCAGGTTGTGGCAGAAAAGAAAAGGAAGGAAAGGGTCAAGAAGACCACTGCCAGAGTGCTTGGCAGATCTTCTATAATGAAAGATTCTAAAGAAGAGGAAGAGGAAGAGGATGCAGCAGCAGCACCCAAAGCTCAAAAGCTTATGGGAGATGCTATAAGGGCAGGGGTTGTTCCATGTAAGCCTAATACTGCTCCTAAGACTGCTGCTCCAGCTCCAAAGCCAAGACCCAAGAGGAGCACCAAGAACATCCCTGCTGAGGAGAAGAACAAGGCCCAGTGCCTCAAGCTGCTAAAGAAGAAATGATTCTGTCGTTTTAAGAAAGTTGAGCCAAAAATTCCAGATCACAATGATGCTCACCCAGTTGTAGAGAACATGAAAATTAGGAAGGATTCAGGTTTAAGGCTATGGAGAGAGTTTGATCCATATGCCACCAGGAGAAGGACTGCTGTGGACTACAGGTTCCATACAAAGGAACAGCAGGACTTCTATGAGACTATCTTACTTGACAAGAAGCCCATAGTGTGTGACATGAGATCGGTTGATTGGAAATTCATTGAGGAAAATGAGGATCACTTCCCTGGTGTATATGACAGCTTCAAGGCATGTGAAGTTGATGAGTTTGTGGCTCAGAAGCTCACAAAGTGGAATGATGAGCTCATTATGCAGTTCTACTCCACGGCTCATTTCTACCCAGATGGAAGGATTGTCTGGATGTCTGAAGGTACGAGGTAACAGTCAACAATTTAAGAATGGGAAAAATTGATCAATGCTCCTGAGGAGAGTGAAGACGACTTGGATGTCTATGCCAAGAAGAAGAAGGATCACAACACCATGGCACATATGTACAAAGAGATCCCAGATGCTGCTCTTGAGACACACAAGTTTGGATCAGTACATTACCTTCTGTCAGGTTTGCCAACGATCAACTGGATCCTCAGGCACACTCTTCTGCCAAAGTCAGGTGATCACAAGATGATCAGAGGCCATGTAATTAACTTGCTTCACATTTTTGATGTGCCTCAAAAGTTCAAAGTCATGAGCCTAATTGTGGAAACCATTAAGAGAACAGGAGCAGACCAGAAGAGGAGTTGTGGGTATGCCCCATAGATCCAGGAGCTAATCAACTCCAAGATGGGCACTGGCACATATCTCCTGGACAAGGAACACATGCCCATCTACCCAGACTTTGAGGACAACGCTGTGCTGATGGATGAAAATGAACCATCTTCTATGCACACACAAGTCAAGAGGGAGAAAGCAAGGGCTGAAAAGGCTGCAAAGATGCCAACCACTGATGAGGCATCTCAGTATCTTCTGAAGAACAAGCAAGATCAGCTTCGCTACTTGATTGCCTCCACTCTGAGGATTGAGAAGGGATTGGCTACCCTGACTCAAAACCAGGAGAGCTTGGAGAGGATCATGGAGCAGAAGTTCTATGACTTAGATGTGAAGGTCACTGAGATCCAGTCCATTGTTGAGCAACTTCAGGATGAAGTGCAGGAGAAGAAGGGCAAGTCTACCACTGATGCTTTTGGCAGAGTGCCCAGAGGACAGAGATCTGCTGCAGTGCCTATTACAGACACCAGAGCAACTTCATCTGCACCAGATATAGCTTCAATGCCACCATCTCTAGCAACCACTCCACCAGCTCCATCTACATCAATTGATGCCTTCATCCTTGGCGTGTTATCTACACCACCACCTGAAGACCAAGCTTGAGAGTCGATCTAGCACTATGCATTTTTATGAACTTTTTGGTAACTTGTTGCCAAAGGGGGAGAAAATGTATAGATCATAGGCTTCGAGAGAGAGTGTTGCTTTTTATTCTCTCTTTTTTGTTTGGTGGTTGAACTTTGTTTATTTGCTTGTTTGCGATACTTTATGCTTTTGTGTGATACTTGGATGATCATGTGTTTGATCATATGCTACCTTAATGCTTGTTGGATGACTTTATCCTTTTATATCCCCATATATGATCATTCGCTTTGCTTGGTGATGAGTGCATGTATTTCATTATTATCATTTTGAGCGCTCCACCAAGATGTATGTGATGTGGAAGAGTAACCCATGGTCCTAACTCATTGTGCATTTGCAGTCCAAAGAAAATCTTAAACTATGCACAAATTTAGGGGGAGCTCTTGCTTTTCACATACTTCTCAAAGCGACAATGTTTTTCACTCTTATTATCATTTTTCGAAGCTTTGATCTATATGTTGTCATCAATTACCAAAAAGGGGGAGATTGAAAGTGCAACTATCCCTAGGTGGTTTTGGTAATTCCTAACAACATATAGCTCATTGAGCTAATGCCATTTCAAGATTAATATCTCAGGAAATCGCAATGATTGGCATGGCATGGAAGAGAAAAAGTGGACCCCTCAAAATGCTAAGGAAAAAGGATTGGCTCAAGATCCAAGCTCAAGACTCTACATTTTCTATTTTAGTGATCCAAGATCACATTGAGTCTATAGGAAAAGCCAATACTATCAAGAAGGGATGAGGTGTTGCTTAATGAGGCTTCTGCTCAAAATGCTTAGTGATATGGTCCAAAACCCTAAACTACTTTCTCACATCCACATATGACCTAAACCAAAAGTCAAACCCGGCCCCACCGATTCTTTCTATCTGGCGCCACCGAGTTCAAATGTCATAGCCAATGCCACAAACCCTAGGCAAATCGGTCTCACCGATAGGGATCTCGATCTCACTGAAATGGGATTGTAATCTCACTGTTTCCCTTCGTAACGTTTCGGTCTCACCGAAATGAGAAATCGGTCCCACCGAGATTGCAATGTAAACTCTCTGTTTCCCCTTCGTAACGTTTCGGTCACACCGAAATGAGCGATTGGTCCCACTGAGTTTACCTGACCAACTCTCTGGTTAGCTTATTACCAAAATCGGTCTCATCGAGTTTGTGTAATCAGTCTCACCGAGATTACATTATGCCCTAACCCGAACCATTTCTGTCCTACCGAGTTGCATGTCGGTCCCACCGAAAACCCTAACGGTCACTAGCTTTGCTGAATCGGTCTGACCGAGTTTAACAATTCGGTCCCACCGAGATTGACAAGTTGTGTGGAGGCTATATATACCCCTCCATCACCTCTTCATTTGTGGAGAGAGCCATCGGAACAAACCTACACTTCCAACTTACTTTTTCGAAGAAAGAACCACCTACACTTGTGTTGAGGCCAAGATATTCCATTCTTACCATATGAATCCTGATCTCTAGCCTTCCCCAAGTTGCTTTCCACTCAAATCCTCTTTCCACCAAATTCATATCCTGTGAGAGAGAGCTGATTGTTGGGGAGACTATCATTTGAAGCACAAGAGCAAGGAGTTCATCATCAACACACGATTTGTTACTTCTTGGAGAGTGGTGTCTCCTAGATTGGCTAGGTGTCACTTGGAAGCCTCCGACAAGATTGTGGAGTTGAACCAAGGAGTTTGTAAGGGCAAGGAGATCGCCTACTTCATGAAGATCTACCGCTAGTGAGGAAAGTCCTTCTAGACATACTTTCGGGTTCACAACAAAACTCGATATGTGTAAATACAACATGGCATCACAACAAAACTCTACGACTCAAAGAATTTATTCATTAGGCTCTGAAGGGCCGGATACTATAAACATGGGTCTGATGACCCAGCATTCAACCCATGCAAGCAACAAGCACATGCGGAATCTTAACTTGATGGAGTACAGACAACTACAAATGAAAAAGGCTGAGAAGCCTGACTGTCTACGAGACCCTATCGAGGGCACAAGATCGTAGCTGAGGAAACAAGCTTAACGTTGAATTCCACGTGGAACTACTAGCAAGACTGAAGTCTCTTTGCCAAAACATAAATTAAGCAAACATGAGTACAAATGTACCCAGCAAGACTTACATCAGAACTATCTACATATGCATCAGTATCAACAAAGGGGGGTGGTGGAGTTTAACTGCAGCAAGCCAGCTTTGACTCACTGGCTATCATGTACTACGATTGCAAGTAACTCTTTTGAGGTGGCGCACATGAGTCCACACATTGACCAATCAATACACCACTATGGAGCCACTCCCGTCTCCCTACAAGAACGCCATCCATAGCACTCACGCTTATCTTGCGCATTTTAGAGTATCCACTTTCACTTGTCTATGAACTGTATAGGCAACCAAGTAGTCCTTTACCGCGGACTTGGCTATTCGAATAGATGATGTTAACCCTACAGGGATGTACTTCTTCATACATGTTTCCACCACTTAGCGTCTGCACACGACATGTGCTCGGCAGACTTCAAGTGAAAGCCGACGTGGGTGTAGACCACGACCTAACTAACCACACAAGTCTCTAGTCTAGGTTTATCGCCTATTCGGGTTCCATCCGCGAGGAGATCCGGACGGGGTTTCTCTCACAGTCGCGAACGATGTGTACAGGGTTCCGAGACACCAAACGGGCGCCTGGCATACCCGGCCATGGTGTATCTACCGCAACATAGGCCACCCATAGGGTCAGCGCTACGCACGACCTCCAACACATATCCTACAAACACCAGAACTAGTTGCAACTCCTGTACAAAGGACAAGGCGGTTAATAAGTCGAGCGGGGTCATATTTCAGGGCCCAACGTGTGGTAGTAGCTATTCATGGATCACCAACACGGAACTCAGTTCCTGAGGACGGCTTCAATGAGATAACCCACCATGTACTCCAATCCATGGTAGTAGCTAAATCTTAAATCACACATACAGATCTCAGTGCTTAAGGACGGTTCCAATGAAACAACCAAACCATGTACTCGTACATGGACTCTAATCGATACATTTACCAAATCGTGTTTAACACATCACTCACATTATCGACATAATCATTTCACTCTAGCCCATCACCCAGATGAACCAGACCTGACACGACTCTAAGCATAGCAGGCATAGCAAGGTAGAAAACACATGCATGGCTCAATCAACTCCTACACATGCTAGTGGGTTTCATCTAGTTACTGTGGCAGTGACAGGTCATGCAGAGGACATGGGTTCAACTACCGCAACACACAATAGTTTGAAACGTTGTTGTCTTAAATGTAGTAAATGAGAGCAGTAGCGAGAACATGGGGTTGTATCGATATGATCAATGGGGCTGCTTGCCTGATGGAGTGGTAGTAGGATAGTGCCCTTCAGTCGGATATTCATGGGTATCCTCGGAGGCAGAACCTACCACGAAAGACACATCGGAACACAATCATCACATGGCAATATGCAACAATATGATGCATGCTATGACATGGCAATATGGGTGTGTTTTGGCTAATGCATTCTAAAACAGGTTGGTTTGAGTCCATTTGAATCAAAGATTCAAATGAAAGCCCATGATATGAAGTCATATTAGTGCATTAGCTTGCTTCACTTAAACATCAAGGTTAAAGTGTTCTGACATGCATGAAACCATTGCAGGTGGAAAGATTTGATTTTTCTGATCAATTTTCATATATAAATCTTTGCATTTAGAGTTATAGATTAATTTCTATGAATTTTTGAAGTTTATAATATTTTCTGGAATTTACAGTATAACAATAAGTACAGTAAATGCTTTATTGCATCAGCATTGCGTCACGGTGATGTCGGCAGTCAACAGGGACAGTGCAGGTCAAACCTGACCAGTGGGTCTCGCGTGTCAGTGTCATTAGACTAACTAATTTAAGTTAGTCCTAATCCTAGGTTAA
Source organism: Triticum urartu (assembly GCF_003073215.2). Lineage (NCBI taxonomy): Eukaryota > Viridiplantae > Streptophyta > Magnoliopsida > Poales > Poaceae > Triticum > Triticum urartu. The sequence goes on along the minus strand of NC_053024.1, from coordinate 298,319,404 downwards.
TTAGCAAGGCGGGCCCACACGTCAGTACCAACTCGGGTCAAACGGTGGTCAAACCCGGGTCAACTGGGTCAAAACCTGCCGGCGACTCGATGCCGGCGAGGCCAGACGCGGCGGAGAGCTGCGGGTTTGCGTCTCCGGCAACCAAACGGTCGGCGGAGGGCATCTACGTGATGCGGACACATGTCCACATCGATTAGTGGTGGCGGTTGGGCTTGGGGTGGCCAGAGTTATCGCCGGCGATGACCTCAGCGGTTGCCGGTGCTCGGGTGAGCTCGGGGTCGAGGCTACGTGATACGTATCCAACGTATCTACTTTTCCAAACACTTTTGCCCATGTTTTGGACTCTAACTTGCATGATTTGAATGGAACTAACCCGGATTGACGCTGTTTTCAGCAGAATTACCATGGTGTTATTTATGTGCAGGAGCAAACGTTCTCGGAATGACCTGAAACTTCACAGAGACACTTTTCAGAAAATAAGAAAAATAACTGCCAAAGATGAAGGCCAGGGGGGCCACCACCTTGCCACGAGGGTGGGGGCGCGCCCCCTACCTCATGGGCCCCCTGTTGCCTCTCCGACTCCAACTCCACCTCCATATATTGAATTTCGGGGAGAAAAAATTAGAGAGAAGAAATCATCGCGTTTTACGATACAGAGCCGCCGCCAAGCCCTAAAACCTCTCGGGAGGGCTGATCTGGAGTCCGTTCGGGGCTCCGGAGAGGGGAATCCGTCGCCATCGTCATCATCAACCATCCTCCATCACCAATTTCATGATGCTCACCGCCGTGCGTGAGTAATTCCATCGTAGGCTTGCTGGACGATGATGGGTTGGATGGGATCTATCATGTAATCGAGTTAGTTTTGTTAGGGTTTGATCCCTAGTGTCCAATATGTTCTGAGATTGATGTTGCTATGACTTTTCTATGCTTAATGCTTGTCACTAGGGCCCAAGTGCCATGGTTTTAGATCTGAACTATTATGTTTTCATCAATATATGAGTGTTCTTGATACTATCTTGCAAGTCTATAGTCACCTATTATGTCTTATGATCCGTTAACCCCAAAGTGAAAATAATCGGGATACTTACCGGTGATGACCGTAGTTTGAGGAGTTCATGTATTCACTATGTGTTAATGCTTTGTTTCGGTTCTCTATTAAAAGGAGGCCTTAATATCCCTTAGTTTCCATAAGGACCCCACTTACACGGGAGGGTAGGACAAAAGATGTCATGCAAGTTCTTTTCCATAAGCACGTATGACTATGTTTGGAATATATGCCTACATTATATCAATGAACTGGAGCTAGTTCTGTGTCACCCTAGGTTATGACTGTTACATGATGAACCGCATTCGGCATAATTCTCCATCACCGATCCATTGCCTATGAGCTTTCCATATATTGTTCTAGCTTATTTCCTTTTCCGTTGCTATTGTTATCATCACTACAAAATACCAAAAACATTGCTTTTACTACCGTTACTTTTTGCTACCGTTATCACTACTATCATATTACTTTGCTATTAAACACTTTGCTGCAGATATTAAGTTCCAGATGTGGTTGAATTGACAACTCGGCTGCTAATACTTGAGAATATTCTTTGGCTCCCCTTGTGTCGAATCAATAAATTTGGGTTGAATACTCTACCCTCGAAAACTGTTGTGATCCCCTATACTTGTGGGTTATCGAGACTATTTTCTGGCGCCGTTGCCGAGGAGCATAGCTCTATTCTTTGAGTACTTGGGATATACATCTGCTTATCATTATGAAGAACTTGAGAGATCCAAAAACCAAGATCTATCCCTCAACTACGAGGGGAGGTAAGGAACTGCCATCTAGGTCTGCACTTGATGCACCTTCTATTTTGAGTAAGCATGGAACACCTACACCTGCTTCTGCTATTCGTTCTGATAAGTCGCATGTTATTGATGATGCCACTTCTGCTATGCATGATACTTATGATGAAACTACCTCTATGTCTGATACTACTATGCCACTTAGTGATTTTCTTGAAGAACCACTTGCCATTCCTAAGGGTTATGTTTTTGATCAAGATGCTTCTTTAGCTATTTTAGCTTGCAGAAATAGAATTGAACTTAGAAAAATATTAGCTAAATGGAGTAAGCAATCTCTAAATGCTAGAATGAAACCTGACCCTGCTTTTGCTACTTCACCTACCTTTGTTACTGATAAGGATTATGAATTCTCAGTTGATCCTGATATAATTACTTTGGTTGAATCTGATCCTTTTCATGGTTATGAATCTGAAACTGTTGTGGCACATCTTACTAAACTGAATGATATAGCCACCCTGTTCACTAAAGATGAGAGAACTCGTTACTTTTATATTCTTAAAATATTTCCGTTCTAATTAAAGGGTGATGCTAAGATATGGTTTAATTCTCTTGATCCTAGTTGTGTGTGTAGTCCTGAGGATATGATTTATTACTTCTGTGCTAAATATTTCCCTGCTCATAAGAAATAAGCTGCTTTAAGGGATATATATATAATTTTGTGCAAATTGAAGAAGAGAGTCTCCCACAAGCTTGGGGGAGGCTTATCCAATTACTTAATGCTTAGCCTGATCATCCTCTTAAGAAAAATGAAATACTTGATATCTTTTATAATGGACTAACCGATGCCTCCAGAGATTACCTGGATAGTTGTGCTGGTTCTGTTTTCAGGGAAAGAACACCGGATGAAGCTGAAATTCTATTGAATAATATGTTGACAAATGAAAATAATTGGACACCTTCGGAGCCAATTCCTGAGCCTATTCCTAAACCAACTCCGAAGAAGAGGGGTATTCTATTTCTCAGTCCTGAAGATATGGAAGAGGCAAAGAAATCTATGAAAGAAAAAAGTATTAAAGCTAAAGATGTTAGGAATTTACCTCCTATTGAAGAAATACATGGTCTTAATCTACCGCCTGTTGAAGAAACATATAATCTTAATCCTTTATCTATTGAAAAAACTCATGGTCTTGATAACCCGGCATAGGTAGTAAAGGTAAATTCTCTCTGTAGATATGATAAAGCTGTAATCCCATTTGCTAAAATTGCTAGCCCATGCTTAGATGAGTTTGATAAATTTTTGGCTAAGCAAGAATATTTTAATGCTTATTTTGGTAGACAATTAAAATATAATTCAAATATGCTTGGACACTTGGGTGATTATATGGCTAATGTCAAAGGTGAACTTAAACTTATTAGTAAACATGCTTCTATGGTTACCACTCAAGTAGAACAAGTACTTAAAGCTCAAAATGATTTGCTCAATGAATTGAATAGTAAAGGTAATGATTATGCTGTTAGAGTGGCTACTAGAACTGGTAGAATGACTCAGGAACCTTTGTATCCTGAAGGCCATCCTAAGAGAATTGAGCAAGATTCCTAGAGAAATAATATAGATCCACCTAGTTCTTCTAAAAAGAAGAAAAAGAAAAATGATAGGACTTTGCATGCTTCTAGTGATCCTATTGTTGAAACACCTGAGAATCCAAATGATATTTCTATTTCTGATGCTAAAACACAACCTGGTAATGAAACTGAAACTAGTGGTAATGTTAATGATAATGTTCATGATGATGCTCAACCTAGTAATGATAATGACATAGAAATTGAACCTGCTGTTGATCTTGATAACCCACAATCAAAGAATCAACGTTATGGTAAGAAAGACTTTGTTGCTAGGAAACATGGTAAAGAAAGAGAACCATGGGTTCAGAAACCCATGCCTTTTCCTCCCAAACCATCCAAGAAAAAGGATGATGAGGATTTTGAGCGCTTTGCTGAAATGATTAGACCTATCTTTTTGCGTATGCGATTAACTGATATGCTTAAAACAAATCCTTATGCTAAGTATATGAAAGATATTATCACAAATAAAAGAAAGATACCGGAAGCTGAAATTTCCACCATGCTTGCTAATTATACTTTTAAGGGTGGAATACCAAAGAAACTTGGAGATCCCGGTGTACCCACTATACCATGCTCTATTAAAAGAAATTATGTTATAACTGCTTTATGTGATTTTGAAGCCGGTGTTAGTGTTATGCCTCTCTCTTTATATCATAGACTTGATTTGAATAAGTTGACACCTACTAAAATATCTTTGCAAATGGCTGATAAATCAACTGCTATAGCTATCGGTATTTGTGAGGATGTGCCTATTGTAGTTGCAAATGTTACTATTTTAACGGACTTTGTTATTCTTGATATTCCTAGGGACAATAGTATGTATATTATTCTTGGAAGACCCTTTTTGAATACTGTAGGGGCTGTTATTGATTGCACTAAAGGCAATGTCACTGTTCATGTTAATGGTAATGAGCATATGGTACACTTTCCGAGGAAGCAACCTCAAGTTCACCGTATCAACTCTATTGGAAAAATTCCATCGATTATATTTGGAGGTTTTGAATTTCCTCTTCCTACTGTCAAGAAGAAATATGATATTCTTATTATTGGGGATGTGCATATCCCGTTAAGGTAACATAGTGTTATTCAGAATTTCTCTGGTTCCATGTTATTCGGAATGAGTTCGTTAACAAGACTTGATCAACCTTGTTAGTGGATTCCTTTTGATGATCATGAGATGGATGAAACTAGAAGGCACAACCTTCTGTACCCCACTTTTACTTTCTGTTATTTATATTAAATAAAATAAAAATAAATATTTGTCTGTCTGTTATATGATTATTCGTGCAATATAAAAATACCTCGAAAATAAAAGTTCTCCAAATGCCCTAAAAATTAAATATGATTTTTTCTAGAATATTTGAGGATTTATGGAACTGAGAACACAGCAGCGGGGGCAACCACCTGTCCACGAGGGTGGAGGGCGCGCCTACCCCTCTAGGGCGTGCCCCCCTGCCTTGTGGGCCCATGGTGGCACTCCTCCACTTATCCCTTCACCCATACACTCCTTCTTCCTCCCCCAAACACGAATAACCAGCTCAAACCTGAGTCCAAGCTCGTTTTGCTGCCATTTTCGATCTCCTTGCTCAAAGCACCTCTCACAAAACTGCTTGGGGCGATTGTTCCTTGGTATCTGACTCCTCCATTGGTCCAATTAGTTTTTGTTCTAGTGCTTTATTCATTGCAAATTTTTGCTGCTTAGGTGACCCTGTTCTTGAGCCTGCATGTCAAATTTATATGGTCAAAAGTAGTTTTGATGCATGATATAGGCCCTATGCACTTGTAGGAGTAGTTGCTATCAATATTATTGAGTTTGGTTTACTTTTATTTTGAAGTTACTAAAAAATTTCAAAAAAATTCAGAGGAAGAAAAAATGCTTAGGAAAATGTTCCAAGGTGGTTCTTCAAGGAAGCAAGGACCCAGACTTGCAATGCGTGATGCTGACGAAGAGCCACCAAGAGATGCTCCAGTGCGTCCTTGTGAGTGGCATTTTAAAAATTTTATGAATCGAGCGGGAATAAAATAGGAATTCAACACATATTTGCGTAACGCTGATCTCGTGAGCTTCGAGGAAGAGAAGTGCGGTCAGTATCATAATCTCACTAGTTCCTTTGTGAGGAGGTTTGAATTTTCAACTTCACGTAATTCTCCAACTGTCCTGTTTGATCTTTATGATAAATCTTATACCATGGATTTAGAGGATTTTACCCATGCTTGCAAACTTCCACAATGGGGCAGTACAAGGGATCCTCGCAAATCTGAATTTAGATATTTTCTTGCTAATATAACTATTGGAGAATCTAGAGATATTACACAAGCTACCATAGGGAGCATTCATTTTCCTGCTATACATTATTTTGCTCTCTTCATAGGTAGATGCATTAATGGTAAAGATGATGCATGTCACATGTGTGTCCCCGATCTTAGTATTCTTAGGAGTGTTGTGTTAGGAGACAAATCATATAATTTGGGAGCCATTGTTGCACGTAGGTTGCATCTTAATAGACGTAATGGAGATTTCTTTGGTGGAATTTATGCAACCCGCATAGCTAATTTTCTTGGCATAGATGTACGCGAAGATGATATTGAATTACCTCCTGCCTATCTAGATTTTAATGCTATGGTTCACCACCAGTTTGTCGAGAGGAACGAATCACCTCTCCAGTATCTACTAATCTTTGATAGACGTCGTGATGTCCGTATTACACTCCCTGCTCCTGCTTTCTTTGATTATCAGGCAAGAGGAGGATATAACATTACCAGAGAGGAGGCAGATGAGTACGAGAGGAGAGAGGAGTCCGCTCGTCGCCACGCTGCAGCTCAGTGGGCGATAGCTGCTGCATCACAGTACGACCCCAGCCGCTATTATGGATATCAGCCAGGCCAACCGTGGCCATAGACCAACTGGAGTACGTATTTCCCACTGACATTACATTATGTTCACACACTCATTGCTAGATGTCGGTGCTCATACTTTTTCATTGTATCATCCATGCTAGTTTAATTTCCTTTTTATGCTTGTGTGTTTAATAAACTTTAAGAAAAACCAAAAAAATTAGTTGTAGCATTTAATTAGTTTACTTTCCATGCTTGTAGTAGTAATTAAAAAGAAAACCCAAAAATATTTCCTGTTCTTCTTTTGCTTGTTGGGAGCTTTCCCGTGTAAACAGTTTTATTTCTTTTCTTTTCTTTGGGGATCGATAGGAGAAGACCATAATTAAATTGTTGAAGTGGCTCTTATATGCATTATTGTTGATCTGACAAAAGAGCCCATATTGCCTTGTCTTCTCCTGTTTATTGAATGCTTGCAGATTCCAGCTTAGTCCAATGCACGTGCACTATTATTATTATTCACATCGTTCGGTCGTGCAAGTGAAGGGCAATTATGATGTTATATGATGGACTGGCTGAGATGAGAAAAGCCGGTATGCACTCGACCTCTTTTGTTTTTGTAAATATGATTAGTTCATCGTTTCGGATTCAGCCTATTATGAAATAAACATGTTTGCAATGACAACTAGAGATCATAGTTTCTTGTGCCATGCTTGATTAGCTATGTGTTATAATGGTTTACCTTGCGTGCCAACATGCTATTAAAATGGTTATGATGTGGTATGATAGCTGGTATCCTCCTCTGAATGACTTAAGTGACTTGACTTGGCACATGTTCACGCATGTAGTTGAAACCAAATCAACATAGCCTTCACGATATTTATGTTCATGGTGGATTATATCCTACTCATGCTTGCATTCAGTGTTGATTAATTTTAATGCATGTTCATGACTGTTGTCGCTCTCTAGTTGGTCGCTTCCCAGTCTTTTGGTAGCCTTCACCTGTACTAAGCGGGAATACTACTTGTGCATCCAAACTCCTTAAACCCCAAAGTTATTCCACATGAGTCCACTATAACTACCTATATATGGTATCTACCTGCCGTTCCAAGTAAATTTGTATGTGCCAAACTCTAAACCTCCAAATAAATATCATGTTTTGTATGCTCGAATAGCTCATGTATCAACTAGGGATGTCTGTATCTTCCATGTTAGGCGGGTTATTCTCAAGATGAGTGGACTCCGCTCCTCACTCACGAGATAAATGGCTGGTCACCGGGATGCCCAGTCCCATGCTTTATGCAAACTAAATCAAAATAATTGCAAAAAAACTCCCCCTGGGACTCTTGTTAGTTGGAGGCACTCGTTGTTTCGAGCAAGCCATGGATTCATGCTTGTGGTGGAAGGGGGAGTATAAACTTTACCATTCTGTTTGGGAACCGCCTATAATGTGTGTAGCATGGAAGATATCGCCATCTCTTGGTTGTTATGTTGACAATGAAAGTATACCGCTCAAAATATTATTCACCTCTGTTTCAAAACCGAGCTCTGACACCTCTACAAATCCCTGCTTCCCTTTGCGAAGGGCCTATCTATTTACTTTTATGCTGAGTCATCATCCTCTTATTAAAAAGCACCAGTTGGAGAGCACCGCTGTCATTTACATTCATTACTGTTAGTTTACATTGAGTATGACTTGACTGGATCTCTTTTACCATGAATTACAATGTCTAGTCAGTCCTTGGTCTTTAAAGGTGCTCTGCATTTATGTTTTGCGGTCTCAGAAAGGGCTAGCGAGATACCATCCTGTTATATCATATTATGATGGTTTTGAGAAAGTGTTGTCATCCGAGTTTTATTATTATGGCTCGCTAGTTGATCATGCTATTGACATGAGTAAACTTGAGACCTATGCATTATTGCAAATGTGGTTAGTTGTAATCTTTGCTGAAAACTTGAATGCTGGCTTTACTTATTTACAACAACAAGAGAAAACAGAGTTTGTAAAAGTTTTTCTTTATCACTTTCAGTTTATCAACTGAATTGCTTGAGGAAAAGCAAAGGTTTAAGCTTG